>NC_034180.2:53769707-53819707 GCF_002021735.2 Oncorhynchus kisutch | reverse complement strand
TGGAGATATGGGATCAGGGCATGACAGTGGTCTATTCACACCGAGGCTTGGTGGTTAACTATGTGGAGATATGGGATCAGGGCATGACAGTGGTCTATTCACACGGAGGCTTGGTGGTTAACTAGGTGGAGATATGGGATCAGGGCATGACAGTGTTCTATTCACACCGAGGCTTGGTGGTTAACTAGGTGGAGATATGGGATCAGGGCATGACAGTGTTCTATTCACACCGAGGCTTGGTGGTTAACTAATAAACAGACTTTGTTGACATTCTGTGTAATGAAAATAAAATGTTTCTCCTTGCCTATATAACAGACATATTTGGGAAACTGAACGAACTCAAAGCAGGGGAAAAACAGAAAACATTGTACAGATGAGTGATCAGATCAGCAGCATCTGTTTGACTGTGATCCTGGCTCAGTTGACGTGCTGGTAAGTGAAGTCGAACAGCTGATCTAGCTGTCATGTGACCGAATGCTGCATGCAACGCACTACGGAGGAGTTTTGGTTCCTGTGTAACAAGGGAATAGTGTGCCGTCCTCCCTTCAAGCATTAAAACTCGCGGGACGCTGATTCAGTGCTCTCTTCTGCATTAAAAACTCATATCGATCCAGGTTGGATGTGATAGGAGATGAGGTGCTTACACTGTCGACCACATCCCCAGACTTTGAGAAGCTCCGAACACGGCATGCATCAAGCCACACCTCCATCTCAACATCAAGCCACACCCCCATCTCGACATCAAGCCACACCCATCTCAACATCAAGCCACACCCATCTCAACATCAAGCCACACCATCTCAGCATCAAGCCACACCCCCATCTCAACATCAAGCCACACCCATCTCAGCATCAAGCCACACCCATCTCAACATCAAGCCACACCCCCATCTCAGCATCAAGCCACACCCATCTCAGCATCAAGCCACACCCCGATCTCAATATCAAGCCACACCCATCTCAACATCAAGCCACACCCATCTCAACATCAAGCCACACCCATCTCAACATCAAGCCACACCCATCTCAACATCAAGCCACACCCATCTCAGCATCAAGCCACACCCATCTCAACATCAAGCCACACCCATCTCAGCATCAAGCCACACCCATCTCATTAGAGGTGGAGAGATAAGAGACATTATGTCAGACTCATTTACAATTGACTGTAACAGCTCCACATGAACAGTATGTGATGGTGAGTTGAGGAGACAATCAGAAATACTGTTACAATGTTTTTCCATTGACAGTCATAGCCCCAAATATAAAAGTTTACATTGGTTGGTAATCACATCAATCAAATCAAATGTATTTAAAGCCCTTCGTACATCAGCTGATATCTCAAAGTGCTGTACAGAAACTCAGCCTAAAACCCCCAAACAGCAAGCAATGCAGGTGTAGAAGCACGGTGGCTAGGAAAAACTCCCTAGAAAGGCCAACACCTAGGAAGAAACCTAGAGCGGAACCAGGCTATGTGGGGTGGCTAGTCCTCTTCTGAATGTGCCGGGTGGAGATTATAACAGAACATGGCCAAGATGTTCAAATGTTCATAAATGACCAGATGGTCGAATAATAATAATCATAGTGGTTGTAGAGGGTGTAACAGGTCAGTTGGCTTTTCATAGCCGATCATTCAGAGTATCTCTACCGCTCCTGCTGTCTCTAGAGAGTTGAGAACAGCATCATCGAGAATTTTCAGATATCAAAATGGGTTCATGGTTTGGTTTATGGTTTCAGATCTAATGCTGCCGAATCGTGAGCAAACAGAGAGTTCAGCACGATACATGTAGGGATTTTATCACACTTTGACTTTGCAGTACAGTACTACACACCAAAAAACAGCCTGAGGAAACGTCTAGTCTTATCAAGGAATCAGAATATCCACTGAGTCAGCACCTAGTAGTGCCACTCTAAAACTACAGACTCTTATTGATTCCTCGGTCAAGGAATCAGAATATCCACTGAGTCAGCATCCCAAATTGCACCCGACTCCTACGTAGTGCACTACAGCTGACCGAGTGCCCTACGTAGTGCACTACAGTTGACCGAGTGCCCTACATAGTGCCCTACAGTTGACCAAGGCCCTACATAGTGCACTACAGTTGACCAAGGCCCTAACTAGGCAAGTCAGTTAAGAACACATTCTTATTTACAATGACGGCCTAGGAACAGTGGGTTAACTGCCTGTTCAGGGGCAGAACAACAGATTTGTACCTTGTCAGCTCGGGGATTTGAACTTGCAACCTTCCAGTTCCTAGTCCAACACTCTAACCACTAGGCTACCCTGCCACCCACATAGTGCACTACATAGTCTATGTGACACTGGGCAGCACCTAGTAGTGCTCCGCCCACTCTAAAACTACAGACTCTTATTGGCCCATCTGCCTGTCAACTATACCTAACACAGAAAGGCAGACCGAGCAACAGTGTTCTGTTCTGTATATCCCGACCAAAAAAAGAGTCTGTATGTATCCTGCTGGTATCAGTTTAAAAAGGCTGATAACATATGAAACAGATGGCATCATTCTAACGCAAACTACACTACAAACTACACTACAAGCTACACTACACGCAAACTACTGCAAACATAGTTACAACATGGTCTGTTTATTATTGTCCTCAGGCCTGATTTATATTAGCATTTATTATGGATCCCCCATTAGTTCCTGCTAAGGCAGCAGTTACTCTTCCTGGGGTTTATTATGGATCCCCATTAGTTCCTGTCAAGGTAGCGGCTACTCTTCCTGGGGTTTATTATGGATCCCCCATTAGTTCCTGCCAAGGTAGCGGCTACTCTTCCTGGGGTTTATTATGGATCCCCATTAGTTCCTGCCAAGGTAGCGGCTACTCTTCCTGGGGTTTATTATGGATCCCCATTAGTTCCTGCCATTAGTTCCTGTTGCCAAGGCAGCAGCTTCTCTTCCTGGTGTCCAGCAAAATTAAGGCAGTTATGCCATTTTAAAAACATTATATTACATGGCCCTCAGGCCACTACTCCACTACCACCCTCATGTAGAACTCTCCCCTCTCCCTCACATAGAACTCTCCTACCTCCATCACATAGAACTCTCCTCCCCCCCTCCCATAGAACTCTCCTCTCTCCCTCACCCTCATGTAGAACTCTCCTCCCTCCCTCCCTCCCTCATGTAGAACTCTCCTCCCTCCCTCCCTCCCCCTCATGTAGAACTCTCCTCCCTCCCTCCCTCACCCTCATGTAGAACTATCCTCCCTCTCTCACCCTCATGTAGAACTCTCCTCCCTCCCTCCCTCACCCTCATGTAGAACTCTCCTCCCTCCCTCACCCTCATGTAGAACTCTCCTCCCTCTCTCACCCTCATGTAGAACTCTCCTCCCTCCCTCCCTCACCCTCATGTAGAACTCTCCTCCCTCTCTCACCCTCATGTAGAACTCTCCTCCCTCTCTCACCCTCAGGTAGAACTCTTTCCCTCCCTCCCTCACCCTCATGTAGAACTCTCCTCCCTCCCTCCCTCACGCTCATGTAGAACTCTCCTCACCCTCATGTAGAACTCTCCTCCCTCTCTCACCCTCATGTAGAACTCTTCCCTCCCTCCCTCACCCTCATGTAGAACTCTCCTCCCTCCCTCTCTTACCCTCATGTAAAACTCTCCTCCCTCCCTCACCCTCATGTAGAACTCTCCTCCCCCTCTCACCCTCATGTAGAACTCTCCTCCCTCCCTCACCCTTATGTAGAACGCTCCTCCCTCCGTCACCCTCATGTAGAACTCTCCTCCCTCCCAAAACCCTCATGTAGAACGCTCCTCCCTCCCTCCCTCACCCTCATGTAGAACTCTCGTCCCTCGTTGCCCGGTCCTTTGATCTGGAAGATGTAGAATGCTCCAGGGTATCTGGTAGTGGCCTGCATCTGGAAGATGTCTGCTGGGACGCTGCGGCCTGAGGACAGGTCCATGTGACGGTAAAGGATGGTGAAGGGCCTGTCTCTACAAGCTGGGTTCTCAGCACTACACATACACTGACTGGAGAGAGGGAGGGGAGGGAGGGAAACATACTTTAAGCTTGGTTAATAATATAACAGTATAATAGGTACATTTACAATCAACTCAAATGAAAACATTTATATATATACACAACTAAAACATCAGAAGTATCATGTCAACACATGATCAACACATGATCACTAGGTAGGTTTCCATCCAATTGGGGATCATCAAAAAATCTGCATTACAATTAGCATTTTCCCACCAGAGATGTGTTTCCATCCAATTGGGGATCATAAAAAAAATCTGCATAACAATTAGCATTTTCCCACCAGAGATGTGTTTCCATCCAATTGGGGATCATCAAAAATCTGCATAACAATTAGCATTTTCCCACCAGAGATGTGTTTCCATCCAATTGAATTGCAGCAGATAAAAGGATGTGAATGATGACACAGTATGCATAAAAATAACTTTTGCGGATAAATTCCCATGTATCCCCCCCCCCCCCCCCCAAAAAAAGAAAAAGAAAGTTAAATAGGTTTCCAGATGCATTTTAAACTCTACTGATGCTTAAAGTGCAACAAAACATGTGCTACACGTATATATCGAATGTGTCTACTCAGGTATTGGCCCCTGTGCTCTAGCCAACAGCTGGCAGATATAGTATCCTACATGATTATTACGAACAAAAGGAGCGAGATCCTTTTTATTTTTCAAACTGCAGCCGAGCTCGAGATCTTCATGTCACTAAGAACAAGACCTCTCGAAATTTATTGGAACGACTCATCAAACTCATCGTGTTGTATTTTCACCACCACGTGAAGTTCATCATCATTTATTTATCTGCAGCCGAATAAACTGCGTGGTTTCCTGAGTCGTAGTGAGAAGGACCACACACCATGTCATCTGTAGCTTAATAAACTGAATGGTTTCCTGAGTCGTAGTGAGAAGGACCACACACCATGTCATCTGTAGCTTAATAAACTGAATGGTTTCCTGAGTCGTAGTGAGAAGGACCACACACCATGTCATCTGTAGCTTAATAAACTGAATGGTTTCCTGAGTCGTAGTGAGAAGGACCACACACCATGTCATCACACGACTCCAAGAAATTCGTCCAAAATGAGTTGATTTATTGCACAGTGGCTGCCTTCCATAGACACCGACTGGAATGATATTTTTATTGACAAATACTGACAAATTACTGACAAATTACTGACAAATTACTGACAAATACTGACAAATTACTGACAAATTACTGACAAATTACTGACAAATACTGACAAATTACTGACAAATTACTGACAAATTACTGACAAATTACTGACAAATTACTGACAAATTACTGACAAATTTCTGACAAATTACTGACAAATTACTGACAAATTACTGACAAATTACTGACAAATTTCTGACAAATTACTGACAAATTACTGACAAATTACTGACAAATTACTGACAAATTACTGACAAATTACTGACAAATTTGCCATTAGCTGTAATAATATTTCTAATCTAATATGTTAGGTTACTATTTCCATATTTACGCATAAAGGCATTTCCACCACCATCATTCATTTTGTCGACATTTTGGAAAGTTCACCAACAAATTAGCTGTTTTCAGATTAGCCGGGCGTGACATATTTCTTGTTAACAAACTATAGTTTTGGCAAGTCGGTTAGGACATCTAATTTGTCCATGACACAAGTCATTCTTCCAACAATTGTTTACAGACAGATTATTTCACTTTCACTGTATCACAATTCCAGTGGGTCAGAAGTTTACATACACTAAGTTGACTGTGCCTTTAAACAGCTTGGAAAATTCCAGAAAATGATGTCATGGCTTTAGAAGCTTCTGATAGGCTAATTGACATCATTTGAGTTAATTGGTGGTGTACCTGTGGATGTATTTAAAGGCCTACCTTCAAACCCAGTGCCTTTTTGCTTGACATCATGGGAAAATCTAAATAAATCAGTCAAGACCTCAGAAAAATAATTGTAGACCTCCACAAGTCTGGTATGTGGATATATTGAAGCAACATCTCAAGACATCAGTTAAAGCTTGGTCACAAATGTGTCTTCCAAATGGACAATGACCCCAAGCATACTTCCAAAGTTGTGGCAAAATGGCTTAAGGACAACAAAGTCAAGGTATTGGAGTGGCCATCACAAAGCTCTGAACTCAATCCTATAGAAAATTTGTGGGCAGAACTGAAAAAGCGTGTGTGAGCAAGGAGGCCTGCAAACCTAACTCAGTTACACCAGCTCTGTCAGGAGGAATGGGCCAAAATTCACCCAACTTATTGTGGGAAACTTGTGGAAGGCTACCCGAAACGTTTGACTCAATTTAAACAATTTAAAGGTAATGCTACCAAATACTAATTGAGTGTATGTACACTTCTGACCCACTGAGAATGTGATGAAAGAAATAAAAGCTGAAATATATCACTCTCTCTACTATTATTCTGACATTTCACATTCTTACGTCAGCACAATAACTGTTCGTCAGGAGCTTAATGAAATGGGTTTCAATGGCCGAGCAGCCGCACACTATTGCATTAAAATAGCAATAGTTAGTTATAATGAGAGATATTGACTAGGCATTAATATGACTACAGTCCTTAGAGAGGGAGAGAGAGAGAGAGAGACATTTCACTTTATATATTATCTACCTCACTTGCTTTGGCAATGTTAACACATGTTTCCCATGCCAATAAAGCCCTTGAATTGAATTGAATTGAATTGACAGAGGAGAGGGAGAGAGAGAGAGAGACAGAGAGAGAGACAAAAAAAGGAGAGAGAGAGAGGCAGAGAGAGAGAAAAAGGAGAGAGAGAGAGGCAGAGAGAGAGAAAAAGGAGAGAGAGAGAGACAGAGGAGAGGGAGAGAGAGAGAGAAGAGAGAGAGAGAGAAAAAGGAGAGAGAGAGAGGCAGAGAGAGAGAAAAAGGAGAGAGAGAGGCAAAGAGAGAGAGAAAAAGGAGAGAGAGAGAGAGAGACAGGAGAGGGAGAGAGAGAGAGAGAAGAGAGAGAAAAAGGAGAGAGAGAGAGGCAGAGAGAGAGAAAAAGGAGAGAGAGAGAGAGAGAGAATATTGAGAGTACTTACTTGTCACTGAGTTCAACGTACGGTGGATCACATTTTAGCAGATCCAAGCATGTATAGCCTCCCTGGAAATTGAAACATACTTGTGCTGTTGTACACGTGTTGTTACCAGTCTCACATTCATTGATATCTTCAGAAATATAAAACACACAACAATTAACGACAGTTAGACAACATCATCATCCATCATAACAAATTAGAAATATTATTATTACACAATGAAAACAAAACAAGCAATAGGTAGGTATACTACACTAAAGGACTAAACCCTGTTCCTGGAGAGAGATACCTACTGTAGGTTTACATCTATCTAGTCCAGGGCTCTCCAACCCTGTTCCTGGAGAGATACCTACTGTAGGTTTACATCTATCTAGTCCAGGGCTCTCCAACCCTGTTCCTGGAGAGAGATACCTACTGTAGGTTTACATCTATCTAGTCCAGGGCTCTCCAACCCTGTTCCTGGAGAGATACCTACTGTAGGTTTACATCTATCTAGTCCAGGGCTCTCAACCCTGTTCCTGGAGAGATACCTACTGTAGGTTTACATCTATCTAGTCCAGGGCTCTCCAACCCTGTTCCTGGAGAGATACCTACTGTAGGTTTACATCTATCTAGTCCAGGGCTCTCCAACCCTGTTCCTGGAGAGATACCTACTGTAGGTTTACATCTATCTAGTCCAGGGCTCTCCAACCCTGTTCCTGGAGAGATACCTACTGTAGGTTTACATCTATCTAGTCCAGGGCTCTCCAACCCTGTTCCTGGAGAGATACCTACTGTAGGTTTACATCTATCTAGTCCAGGGCTCTCCAACCCTGTTCCTGGAGAGATACCTACTGTAGGTTTACATCTATCTAGTCCAGGGCTCTCCGACCCTGTTCCTGGAGAGATACCTACTGTAGGTTTACATCTATCTAGTCCAGGGCTCTCCGACCCTGTTCCTGGAGAGATACCTACTGTAGGTTTACATCTATACTTTCCTATCTAGAAAGGTTATGGTAAAGTTAGTCCCGGGGTGAATCTAAAAAGTATTCTCATCACCTTCCCAAAATGCCAGAGGTAAACGAGGACAGCATTGGAGAGAAGATCCTTAGTTTCCTCTGACATTTTGAGTAAGAAGCGAGGAGAGAGGAAGCAACGCAAGGAATCAAGCATTTCGCTACACCAGCAATAACATCTGCTAAATATGTGTATGTGACCAATAACATGTGATTTGATATACTGAGATTCATCCAGTAAGTCCTGTCATGCTGACAGATTACAGACTACTGTCAGTAGGTGTCCTGATTACCTTCACAGTGCCTCCCATTCCCTGGACAGGTTAGGGTTAGTACAGTAGGTGTCCTGATTACCTTCACAGCGCCTCCCATTCCCTGGACAGGTTAGGATTAGTACAGTAGGTGTCCTGATTACCTTCACAGCTCCTCCCATTCCCTGGCCAGGTTAGGATTAGTACAGTAGGTGTCCTGATTACCTTCACAGCTCCTCCCATTCCCTGGACAGGTTAGGGTTAGTACAGTAGGTGTCCTGATTACCTTCACAGCTCCTCCCATTCCCTGGACAGGTTAGTATTAGTAAAGTAGGTGTCCTGATTACCTTCACAGCTCCTCCCATTCCCTGGACAGGTTAGGGTTAGTTCAGTAGGTGTCCTGATTACCTTCACAGCTCCTCCCACTCCCTGGACAGGTTAGGATTAGTCCAGTAGGTGTCCTGATTACCTTCACAGCTCCTCCCATTCCCTGGGCAGGTTAGAGTTAGTTCAGTAGGTGTCCTGATTACCTTCACAGCTCCTCCCATTCCCTGGCCAGGTTAGGATTAGTCCAGTAGGTGTCCTGATTACCTTCACAGCTCCTCCCATTCCCTGGACAGGTTAGGGTTAGTTCAGTGGGTGTCCTGATTACCTTCACAGCTCCTCCCATTCCCTGGACAGGTTAGGGTTAGTTCAGTAGATGTCCTGATTACCTTCACAGCTCCTCCCATTCCCTGGACAGGTTAGTATTAGTACAGTAGGTGTCCTGATTACCTTCACAGCTCCTCCCATTCCCTGGACAGGTTAGGGTTAGTTCAGTGGGTGTCCTGATTACCTTCACAGCTCCTCCCATTCCCTGGACAGGTTAGGGTTAGTTCAGTGGGTGTCCTGATTACCTTCACAGCTCCTCCCATTCCCTGGACAGGTTAGGGTTAGTTCAGTAGATGTCCTGATTACCTTCACAGCTCCTCCCATTCCCTGGACAGGTTAGGGTTAGTTCAGTGGGTGTCCTGATTACCTTCACAGCTCCTCCCATTCCCTGGACAGGTTAGGGTTAGTACAGTAGGTGTCCTGATTACCTTCACAGCTCCTCCCATTCCCTGGACAGGTTAGTATTAGTACAGTAGGTGTCCTGATTACCTTCACAGCTCCTCCCATTCCCTGGACAGGTTAGGGTTAGTTCAGTAGGTGTCCTGATTACCTTCACAGCTCCTCCCATTCCCTGGACAGGTTAGTATTAGTACAGTAGGTGTCCTGATTACCTTCACAGCTCCTCCCATTCCCTGGACAGGTTAGGGTTAGTTCAGTGGGTGTCCTGATTACCTTCACAGCTCCTCCCATTCCCTGGACAGGTTAGTATTAGTACAGTAGGTGTCCTGATTACCTTCACAGCTCCTCCCATTCCCTGGACAGGTTAGGGTTAGTTCAGTAGGTGTCCTGATTACCTTCACAGCTCCTCCCATTCCCTGGACAGGTTAGTATTAGTACAGTAGGTGTCCTGATTACCTTCACAGCTCCTCCCATTCCCTGGACAGGTTAGGGTTAGTTCAGTGGGTGTCCTGATTACCTTCACAGCTCCTCCCATCCTCATAAAGATAGTATCCCGCTGGGCAGTGACACTGGAAGGACCCTGGGGTGTTCACACAGCGGTGCTGACACAGAAACTCTGAGAAACCACACTCGTCCAGGTCTATAGGTGATACACAGCATTAGTAGTTACATTAGTACATCACAATACATCACAGTACACCATGTAACACCACAGTACATCACAGTACACCACAGTACACCACAGCACACCACAGTACACCACGTAACACCACGTAAAACCACAGTACATCACATTACATCACAGTACGCCACGTAACACCACAGTACATCACAGTACACCACAGTACGCCACGTAACATCACAGTACGCCACGTAACACCACAGTACACCACATAACAAAACAGTACACCACGTACCACCACAGTACATCACGTAACACCACAGTACAACACAGTACATCACGTAACACCACAGTACAACACAGTACATCACGTAACACCACAGTACAACACAGTACATCACAGTACAACACAGTACAACATTATCTCACGTAACACCACAGTACAACACAGTACATAACAGTACACCATGTAACACCACAGTACACCATGTAACACCACAGTACATCACAGTACACCACAGTACGCCACGTAACACCACAGTACATCACAGTACACCATGTAACACCACAGTACACCATGTAACACCACAGTACATCACAGTACACCACAGTACGCCACGTAACACCACAGTACATCACAGTACACCACATAACACAACAGTACATCACAGTACGCCACGTAACACCACAGTACATCACAGTACGCCACGTAACACCACAGTACATCATGTAACACCACAGTACAACACAGTACATCACAGTACAACAGTATCTCACGTAACACCACAGTACAGCACAGTACATAACAGTACACCATGTAACACCACAGTACACCATGTAACACCACAGTACATCACAGTACACCACAGTATGCCACGTAACACCACAGTACATCACAGTATACCATGTAACACCACATTACACCATGTAACACCACAGTACATCACAGTACACCACAGTACGCCACGTAACACCACAGTACATCACAGTACACCACATAACACCACAGTACAGCACAGTACATAACAGTACACCATGTAACACCACAGTACACCATGTAACACCACAGTACATCACAGTACACCACAGTATGCCACGTAACACCACAGTACATCACAGTATACCATGTAACACCACATTACACCATGTAACACCACAGTACATCACAGTACACCACAGTACGCCACGTAACACCACAGTACATCACAGTACACCACATAACACCACAGTACATCACAGTACATCACAGTACACCACGTAACACCACAGTACATCACAGTACGCCACGTAACACCACAGTACATCACATTACACCATGTAACACCACAGTACATCACAGTACACCACAGTACACCATGTAACACCACAGTACACCACAGTACATCACAGTACACCACAGTACACCATAGTACATAACAGTACACCACGGTACATCACAGTACACCACAGTACATCACAGTACACCACATCATAGTCATCACTGTCATTACAATATTGCCCAAGAATTACAGTTCAAAGTGTAATGAGGGGCACAAATACTGACTGAACCACAGCTAGATGTCAAATAATGACTGAACCACAGCTAGATGTCAAATAATGACTGAACCACAGCTAGATGTCGAATAATGACTGAACCACAGCTAGATGTCGAATAATGACTGAACCACAGCTAGATGTCAAATAATGACTGAACCACAGCTAGATGTCAAATAATGACTGAACCACAGCTAGATGTCAAATAATGACTGAACCACAGCTAGATGTCGAATAATGACTGTACCACAGCTAGATGTCGAATAATGACTGAACCACAGCTAGATGTCGAATAATGACTGAACCACAGCTAGATGTCGAATAATGACTGAACCACTGCTAGATGTCGAATAATGACTGAACCACAGCTAGATGTCGAATAATGACTGAACCACAGCTAGATGTCGAATAATGACTGAACCACAGCTAGATGTCGAATAATGACTGAACCACAGCTAGATGTCAAATAATGACTGAACCACAGCTAGATGTCGAATAATGACTGAACCACAGCTAAATGTCAAATAATGACTGAACCACAGCTAGATGTCGAATAATGACTGAACCACAGCTAGATGTCAAATAATGACTGAACCACAGCTAGATGTCGAATAATGACTGAACCACAGCTAGATGTCGAATAATGACTGAACCACAGCTAGATGTCAAATAATGACTGAACCACACAGCTAGATGTCAAATAATGACTGAACCACAGCTAAATGTCGAATAATGATTGGATGGTTATGAATCACTAGGTCACCATAGACCTCCTTTATTTGTCTCACTTCAACAACCTAGTGGCTCAAATGGCACCCTATTCCCTATATAGTGCACCATAGGGCTCTGGTCAAACATAGGGAACTATATATAGGGAATAGGGTGCCATAGGGCTCTGGTCTAAAGTAGTGCACTATAATAGGGAATACGGTGCCATAGGGCTCTGGTCAGAAGTAGTGCACTATATAGGGAATAGGGTGCCATAGGGCTCTGGTCAGAAGTAGTGCACTATATATAGGGAATAGGGTGCCATTTGGGATGGACAGCATTCTCTTTGGTTGCTGCAGCACAGAACACATTTGATTTCTCATCATCACCATTGCAAGTGGTGCCGTCAGAAGCCAGCTCAAATCCCTCTTCACAGCTACACATGTAGGAGCCGTAGGTGTTGAAACAACCGTGGGCACAGGGGTTATCCTCACACTCGTCCACGTCTAGAGAGGAGAGGAGGTTAATTACAGGTGTTGAAGGAGGTTAAAGGTTATTACCTTGACTATTTCCATATTTTGTTGTGTTACAGCCTGAATTTAAAATTGATTACTGGCCTACCCACAATTCCTCATAATATCAAAAAGGAATTATGGTTTTAACAACAGAAATTGAACAAATGAATTACAAATAAAAAACGGAAATGTCTTGACTCAAGAAGTATTCAACCCCTTAGTTATGAAAAGCTTAAAACCTCTTAAGGACAAGACACCCTTTAAAAAATAAATTTGCCCCTAAAATGACATACCCAAATCTAACTGCCTGTAGCTCAGGCCCTGAAGCAAGGATATGCATATTCTTGGTACCATTTGAAAGGAAACACTTTGACGTTTTTGGAAATGTGAAATGAATGTAGGAGAATATAACATAATAGATCTGGTAAAAGATTATAAAAAGATAAAAACGTCTGTTTTCTATTTATTAATTTTATCGGTCGCCGCTCCAGCAGAGGTTAAAGTTCAGGAGTAAAAATGTGCTTTAACAAGTCTCTGTACCCAAACACATACACTTACCTGTGAGGTACCTCGGTCCAGCAGTGAATTTCAAACACAGATTCAACCACAAAGACCAGGGAGGTTTTCCAATGCCTTGCAAAGAAGGGCACCGATTGGTAGATGGGTAAAAAATGTAAAAAGCAGATTATTATTTAAAAATGTTTAACCTTTATTTAACTAGGCAGGTCAGTTAAGAACAAATTCTTATTTTCAATGACGGCCTACTGGGGAACAGTGTCTTGTTCAGGGGCATAACGACAGATTTGTACCTTGTCAGCTCGGGGATTAGAATTTGCAACCTTTCGGTTACTAGTCCAACGCTCTAACCACTAGGCTACCTGCCACTCTAACCACCAGGCTACCCGCCTCCTCTAACCACTAGGCTACCTGCCTCTCTAACCACTAGGCTACCTGCCTCTCTAACCACTAGGCTACCTGCCTCTCTAACCACTAGGCTACCTGCTTCTCTAACCACTAGGCTACCTGCCTCTCTAACCACTAGGCTACCTGCCTCTCTAACCACTAGGCTACCTGCTTCTCTAACCACTAGGCTACCTGCTCTAACCACTAGGCTACCTGCCTCTCTAACCACTAGGCTACCTGCTCTAACCACTAGGCTACCTGCCTCTCTAACCACTAGGCTACCTGATTCTCTAACCACTAGGCTACCTGCCTCTCTAACCACTAGGCTACCTCCTCTAACCACTAGGCTACCTGCCTCTCTAACCACTAGGCTACCTGCCTCTCTAACCACTAGGCTACCTCCTCTAACCACTAGGCTACCTGCTCCAACCACTAGGCAACCTGCGTCTCTAACCACTAGGCTACCTCCTCTAACCACTAGGCTACCTGCTCCAACCACTAGGCTACCTGCGTCTCTAACCACTAGGCTACCTCCTCTAACCACTAGGCTACCTGCTCCAACCACTAGGCTACCTGCGTCTCTAACCACTAGGCTACCTCCTCTAACCACTAGGCTACCTGCTCCAACCACTAGGCTACCTGCTCTAACCACTAGGCTACCTGCTCCAACCACTAGGCTACCTGCTCCAACCACTAGGCTACCTCCTCTAACCACTAGGCTACCTTCTCCAACCACTAGGCTACCTGCTCTAACCACTAGGCTACCTGCTCCAACCACTAGGCTACCTGCTCCAACCACTAGGCTACCTGCTCCAACCACTAGGCTACCTGCTCCAACCACTAGGCTACCTGCCTCCTCTAACCACTAGGCTACCTGCTCCAACCACTAGGCTACCTGCTCCAACCACTAGGCTACCTGCCTCCTCTAACCACTAGGCTACCTGCTCCAACCACTAGGCTACCTGCTCCAACCACTAGGCTACCTGCCTCCTCTAACCACTAGGCTACCTGCTCCAACCACTAACATTGAATATTGGAGAGGAAGGAAACTGCTCAATGGTGACTTTAAAACAGTTACAGAGTTTAATGGCTGTGATAGGAGAGAACTGAGGATGGATCAACAACATTGTAGTTACACCACAATACTAACCTAAATGACAGAGTGTAAAAGAAGGAAGCCTGTACAGAATAAAAATATTCCAAAACATGCATCCTGTTTCCAACAAGTCACTAAAGTAATACTGCAAATAATGTGGCAAAGCAATTAACTTTATGTCCTGAACACAAAGTGTGATGTTTGGGGCAAATCCAATACAAACACATTACTGAGTACCACTCGTCATATTTTCAAGCATAGCGGTGGCTGCATCATGTTATGGGTATGCTTGTAATCTATAAGGACTGGGGAGTTTTTCAGGATAAAAAATAAACAGAATGGAGCTAAGCACAGGCAATATCCTGAGTTCATCTCAGTGTCTGCTTTCCACCAGACACTGAGATGAACTCACCTTTCAGCAGGACAATAACCTAAAACACAAGGCCAAATCTACACTGGAGTTGCTTACCAAGAAGACATTGAATGTTCCTGAGTGGCCGAGTTACAGTTTTGTCTTAAATTTACTTAAAAATCTATGGCAAAACCTGAAAATCGCTGTCTTAGCAATGATCAACAACCAACTGGACAGAGCTTGAAGAATTTAGAAAATCATAAAATGGGCAGATGTTGTACAATCCAGGTGTGCAAAGCTCTTAGAGACTCACCCAGAAAGACTCACAGCTCTTAGAGACTCACCCAGAAAGACTCACAGCTCTTAGAGACTCACCCAGAAAGACTCACAGCTCTTAGAGACTCACCCAGAAAGACTCACAGCTCTTAGAGACTCACCCAGAAAGGCTTACAACTCTTAGAGACTCACCCAGAAAGACTCACAGCTGTAAACACTCTTAGAGACTTACCCAGAAAGACTCACAGCTGTAAACACTCTTAGAGACTCACCCAGAAAGACTCACAGCTCTTAGAGACTTACCCAGAAAGACTCACAGCTCTTAGAGACTCACCCAGAAAGACTCACAGCTGTAAACACTCTTAGGAGACTTACCCAGAAAGACTCACAGCTGTAAACACTCTTAGAGACTCACCCAGAAAGACTCACCACTCTTAGAGACTTACCCAGAAAGACTCACAGCTCTTAGAGACTCACCCAGAAAGACTCACAGCTGTAAACACTCTTAGAGACTCACCCAGAAAGACTCACAGCTGTAAACACTCTTAGAGACCAACCCAGAAAGACTCACAGCTGTAAACACTCTTAGAGACTTACCCAGAAAGACTCCCAGCTGTAAACACTCTTAGAGATTTACCCAGAAAGACTCACGGCTGTAACCACTCTTAGAGATTTACCCAGAAAGACTCACGGCTGTAATCACTCTTAGAGACCCAGAAAGACTCACAGCTGTAATCACTCTTAGAGATTTACCCAGAAAGACTCACGGCTGTAATCACTCTTAGAGATTTACCCAGAAAGACTCACGGCTGTAATCACTCTTAGAGACCCAGAAAGACTCACAGCTCTTAGAGACTCACCCAGAAAGACTCACAGCTCTTAGAGACTCACCCAGAAAGACTCACGGCTGTAATCACTCTTAGAGACTTACCCAGAAAGACTCACAGCTCTTAGAGACCCAGAAAGACTCACAGCTCTTAGAGATTTACCCAGAAAGACTCACAGCTCTTAGAGATTTACCCAGAAAGACTCACGGCTGTAATCACTCTTAGAGATTTACCCAGAAAGACTCACGGCTGTAATCACTCTTAGAGACCCAGAAAGACTCACAGCTCTTAGAGACTCACCCAGAAAGACTCACAGCTCTTAGAGACTCACCCAAAAAGACTCACAGCTCTTAGAGACTCACCCAGAAAGACTCACAGCTGTAAACACTGCCTAAGGTGATTCTAACATGTACTGTTGACTTAGGAGGTTGAACACTTATCTAATCAAGATATATTAGTGTTTTATTTTTCACGACTTATTTTTTAACAAATGTTAGAATTTTTCTTCTACTTTACAGAGTATTTTGTGTAGATCGTTGTCCCCCCAAAGAATGACAATTACTAAACATTTTGATCTCACTTTGTAACACAACAAAATGTGGAAAAAGTCCAGGGAATACTTTCATAAGGCATGTTATACGTGTGTGTGTGTGTGTGTGTTCGTGTGTGTGTGTGTGTATATGGGTGCATGCATGGATGCCAGTGTGTGTGTGTCTGCAAGTTGTGTGTGTGTCTGCAAGGTTTGTGTGTGTGTCTGCAAGGTTTGTGTGTGTGTCTGCAAGGTTTGTGTGTGTGTCTGCAAGGTTTGTGTGTGTGTCTGCCAGGTTTGTGTGTGTCTGCAAGGTTTGTGTGTGTCTGCACGGTGTGTGTGTGTGTGTTTCTGCACGGTGTGTGTGTGTGTCGGCACGGTGTGTGTGTCTGCACGGTGTGTGTGTGTGTTTATGTGTCTGCACGGTGTGTGTGTGTGTCGGCACAGTTTGTGTGTGTGTCTGCACGGTGTGTGTGTGTGTGTCGGCACAGTTTGTGTGTGTGTCTGCACGGTGTGTGTGTGTGTCTGCACGGTGTGTGTGTGTGTGTGTCTGCACAGTGTGAGTGTGTGTCGGCACAGTTTGTGTGTGTGTCTGCACGGTGTGTGTGTGTGTCTGCACGGTGTGTGTGTGTGTGTGTCTGCACAGTGTGAGTGTGTGTCGGCACGGTTTGAGTGTGTGTCGGCACGGTTTGAGTGTGTGTCTGCAGGGTGTGTGTGTGTGTCGGCACGGTTTGTATGTGTGTCTGCACGGTGTGTGGGTGTGTGTGTGTCGGCACGATGTGTGTGTGTGTGTCCACCTTGACAGGTTCTGCTGTCAGGGTTGAGGAGGAAGCCAGGGTTGCAGGAGCACGAATAGGAGCCTGGCACGTTGGCACACAGCTGCTGGCAGTACCCGTAGCGACACTCATCAATGTCTGGACACAGAGAGATGGAAGTTTAACAATCAATATCTAGACACAGAGAGATGGAAGTTTAACAATCAATATCTAGACACAGAGAGATGGAAGTTTAACAATCAATATCTAGACACAGAGAGATGGAAGTTTAACAATCAATATCTAGACACAGAGAGATGGAAGTTTAACAATCAATATCTAGACACAGAGAGATGGAAGTTTAACAATCAATATCTAGACACAGAGAGATGGAAGTTTAACAATCAATATCTAGACACAGAGAGATGGAAGTTTAACAATCAATATCTAGACACAGAGAGATGGAAGTTTAACAATCAATATCTAGACACAGAGAGATGGAAGTTTAACAATCAATATCTAGACACAGAGAGATGGAAGTTTAACAATCAATATCTAGACACAGAGAGATGGAAGTTTAACAATCAATATCTAGACACAGAGAGATGGAAGTTTAACAATCAATATCTAGACACAGAGAGATGGAAGTTTAACAATCAATATCTAGACACAGAGAGATGGAAGTTTAACAATCAATATCTAGACACAGAGAGATGGAAGTTTAACAATCAATATCTAGACACAGAGAGATGGAAGTTAATGATCAATATATGGACACACAAAGAGACCTGGAACAATCAGGAAAAGCAAAGTTTGACACGGCAAAAAGCAAAACTTTAAACAAATACATGTGTATTTCCACATATAGTAATGATTGACATTTCCGTAATGGCGATATAGTATAGTATCTGTCCTACTCCTGAAATACATGTGTATTTCCACATATAGTAATGATTGACATTTCCGTAATGGCGATATAGTATAGTATCTGTCCTACTCCTGAAATACATGTGTATTTCCACATATAGTAATGATTGACATTTCCGTAATGGCGATATAGTATAGTATCTGTCCTACTCCTGAAATACATGTGTATTTCCACATATAGTAATGATTGACATTTCCGTAATGGCGATATAGTATAGTATCTGTCCTACTCCTGAAATACATGTGTATTTCCACATATAGTAATGATTGACATTTCCGTAATGGCGATATAGTATAGTATCTGTCCTACTCCTGAAATACATGTGTATTTCCACATATAGTAATGATTGACATTTCCGTAATGGCGATATAGTATAGTATCTGTCCTACTCCTGAAATACATGTGTATTTCCACATATAGTAATGATTGACATTTCCGTAATGGCGATATAGTATAGTATCTGTCCTACTCCTGAAATACATGTGTATTTCCACATATAGTAATGATTGACATTTCCGTAATGGCGATATAGTATAGTATCTGTCCTACTCCTGAAATACATGTGTATTTCCACATATAGTAATGATTGACATTTCCGTAATGGCGATATAGTATAGTATCTGTCCTACTCCTGAAATACATGTGTATTTCCACATATAGTAATGATTGAAATTCCGTAATGGCGATATAGTATAGTATCTGTCCTACTCCTGAAATACATGTGTATTTCCACATATAGTAATGATTGACATTTCCGTAATGGCGATATAGTATAGTATCTGTCCTACTCCTGAAATACATGTGTATTTCCACATATAGTAATGATTGACATTTCCGTAATGGCGATATAGTATAGTATCTGTCCTACTCCTGAAATACATGTGTATTTCCACATATAGTAATGATTGACATTTCCGTAATGGCGATATAGTATAGTATCTGTCCTACTCCTGAAATACATGTGTATTTCCACATATAGTAATGATTGACATTTCCGTAATGGCGATATAGTATAGTATCTGTCCTACTCCTGAAATACATGTGTATTTCCACATATAGTAATGATTGACATTTCCGTAATGGCGATATAGTATAGTATCTGTCCTACTCCTGAAATACATGTGTATTTCCACATATAGTAATGATTGACATTTCCGTAATGGCGATATAGTATAGTATCTGTCCTACTCCTGAAATACATGTGTATTTCCACATATAGTAATGATTGACATTTCCGTAATGGCGATATAGTATAGTATCTGTCCTACTCCTGAAATACATGTGTATTTCCACATATAGTAATGATTGACATTTCCGTAATGGCGATATAGTATAGTATCTGTCCTACTCCTGAAATACATGTGTATTTCCACATATAGTAATGATTGACATTTCCGTAATGGCGATATAGTATAGTATCTGTCCTACTCCTGAAATACATGTGTATTTCCACATATAGTAATGATTGAAATTCCGTAATGGCGATATAGTATAGTATCTGTCCTACTCCTGAAATACATGTGTATTTCCACATATAGTAATGATTGACATTTCCGTAATGGCGATATAGTATAGTATCTGTCCTACTCCTGAAATACATGTGTATTTCCACATATAGTAATGATTGACATTTCCGTAATGGCGATATAGTATAGTATCTGTCCTACTCCTGAAATACATGTGTATTTCCACATATAGTAATGATTGACATTTCCGTAATGGCGATATAGTATAGTATCTGTCCTACTCCTGAAATACATGTGTATTTCCACATATAGTAATGATTGACATTTCCGTAATGGCGATATAGTATAGTATCTGTCCTACTCCTGAAATACATGTGTATTTCCACATATAGTAATGATTGACATTTCCGTAATGGCGATATAGTATAGTATCTGTCCTACTCCTGAAATACATGTGTATTTCCACATATAGTAATGATTGACATTTCCGTAATGGCGATATAGTATAGTATCTGTCCTACTCCTGAAATACATGTGTATTTCCACATATAGTAATGATTGACATTTCCGTAATGGCGATATAGTATAGTATCTGTCCTACTCCTGAAATACATGTGTATTTCCACATATAGTAATGATTGACATTTCCGTAATGGCGATATAGTATAGTATCTGTCCTACTCCTGAAATACATGTGTATTTCCACATATAGTAATGATTGAAATTCCGTAATGGCGATATAGTATAGTATCTGTCCTACTCCTGAAATACATGTGTATTTCCACATATAGTAATGATTGACATTTCCGTAATGGCGATATAGTATAGTATCTGTCCTACTCCTGAAATACATGTGTATTTCCACATATAGTAATGATTGACATTTCCGTAATGGCGATATAGTATAGTATCTGTCCTACTCCTGAAATACATGTGTATTTCCACATATAGTAATGATTGACATTTCCGTAATGGCGATATAGTATAGTATCTGTCCTACTCCTGAAATACATGTGTATTTCCACATATAGTAATGATTGACATTTCCGTAATGGCGATATAGTATAGTATCTGTCCTACTCCTGAAATACATGTGTATTTCCACATATAGTAATGATTGACATTTCCGTAATGGCGATATAGTATAGTATCTGTCCTACTCCTGAAATACATGTGTATTTCCACATATAGTAATGATTGACATTTCCGTAATGGCGATATAGTATAGTATCTGTCCTACTCCTGAAATACATGTGTATTTCCACATATAGTAATGATTGACATTTCCGTAATGGCGATATAGTATAGTATCTGTCCTACTCCTGAAATACATGTGTATTTCCACATATAGTAATGATTGACATTTCCGTAATGGCGATATAGTATAGTATCTGTCCTACTCCTGAAATACATGTGTATTTCCACATATAGTAATGATTGACATTTCCGTAATGGCGATATAGTATAGTATCTGTCCTACTCCTGAAATACATGTGTATTTCCACATATAGTAATGATTGACATTTCCGTAATGGCGATATAGTATAGTATCTGTCCTACTCCTGAAATACATGTGTATTTCCACATATAGTAATGATTGACATTTCCGTAATGGCGATATAGTATAGTATCTGTCCTACTCCTGAAATACATGTGTATTTCCACATATAGTAATGATTGACATTTCCGTAATGGCGATATAGTATAGTATCTGTCCTACTCCTGAAATACATGTGTATTTCCACATATAGTAATGATTGACATTTCCGTAATGGCGATATAGTATAGTATCTGTCCTACTCCTGAAATACATGTGTATTTCCACATATAGTAATGATTGACATTTCCGTAATGGCGATATAGTATAGTATCTGTCCTACTCCTGAAATACATGTGTATTTCCACATATAGTAATGATTGACATTTCCGTAATGGCGATATAGTATAGTATCTGTCCTACTCCTGAAATACATGTGTATTTCCACATATAGTAATGATTGACATTTCCGTAATGGCGATATAGTATAGTATCTGTCCTACTCCTGAAATACATGTGTATTTCCACATATAGTAATGATTGACATTTCCGTAATGGCGATATAGTATAGTATCTGTCCTACTCCTGAAATACATGTGTATTTCCACATATAGTAATGATTGACATTTCCGTAATGGCGATATAGTATAGTATCTGTCCTACTCCTGAAATACATGTGTATTTCCACATATAGTAATGATTGACATTTCCGTAATGGCGATATAGTATAGTATCTGTCCTACTCCTGAAATACATGTGTATTTCCACATATAGTAATGATTGACATTTCCGTAATGGCGATATAGTATAGTATCTGTCCTACTCCTGAAATACATGTGTATTTCCACATATAGTAATGATTGACATTTCCGTAATGGCGATATAGTATAGTATCTGTCCTACTCCTGAAATACATGTGTATTTCCACATATAGTAATGATTGACATTTCCGTAATGGCGATATAGTATAGTATCTGTCCTACTCCTGAAATACATGTGTATTTCCACATATAGTAATGATTGACATTTCCGTAATGGCGATATAGTATAGTATCTGTCCTACTCCTGAAATACATGTGTATTTCCACATATAGTAATGATTGACATTTCCGTAATGGCGATATAGTATAGTATCTGTCCTACTCCTGAAATACATGTGTATTTCCACATATAGTAATGATTGACATTTCCGTAATGGCGATATAGTATAGTATCTGTCCTACTCCTGAAATACATGTGTATTTCCACATATAGTAATGATTGACATTTCCGTAATGGCGATATAGTATAGTATCTGTCCTACTCCTGAAATACATGTGTATTTCCACATATAGTAATGATTGACATTTCCGTAATGGCGATATAGTATAGTATCTGTCCTACTCCTGAAATACATGTGTATTTCCACATATAGTAATGATTGACATTTCCGTAATGGCGATATAGTATAGTATCTGTCCTACTCCTGAAATACATGTGTATTTCCACATATAGTAATGATTGACATTTCCGTAATGGCGATATAGTATAGTATCTGTCCTACTCCTGAAATACATGTGTATTTCCACATATAGTAATGATTGACATTTCCGTAATGGCGATATAGTATAGTATCTGTCCTACTCCTGAAATACATGTGTATTTCCACATATAGTAATGATTGACATTTCCGTAATGGCGATATAGTATAGTATCTGTCCTACTCCTGAAATACATGTGTATTTCCACATATAGTAATGATTGACATTTCCGTAATGGCGATATAGTATAGTATCTGTCCTACTCCTGAAATACATGTGTATTTCCACATATAGTAATGATTGACATTTCCGTAATGGCGATATAGTATAGTATCTGTCCTACTCCTGAAATACATGTGTATTTCCACATATAGTAATGATTGACATTTCCGTAATGGCGATATAGTATAGTATCTGTCCTACTCCTGAAATACATGTGTATTTCCACATATAGTAATGATTGACATTTCCGTAATGGCGATATAGTATAGTATCTGTCCTACTCCTGAAATACATGTGTATTTCCACATATAGTAATGATTGACATTTCCGTAATGGCGATATAGTATAGTATCTGTCCTACTCCTGAAATACATGTGTATTTCCACATATAGTAATGATTGACATTTCCGTAATGGCGATATAGTATAGTATCTGTCCTACTCCTGAAATACATGTGTATTTCCACATATAGTAATGATTGACATTTCCGTAATGGCGATATAGTATAGTATCTGTCCTACTCCTGAAATACATGTGTATTTCCACATATAGTAATGATTGACATTTCCGTAATGGCGATATAGTATAGTATCTGTCCTACTCCTGAAATACATGTGTATTTCCACATATAGTAATGATTGACATTTCCGTAATGGCGATATAGTATAGTATCTGTCCTACTCCTGAAATACATGTGTATTTCCACATATAGTAATGATTGACATTTCCGTAATGGCGATATAGTATAGTATCTGTCCTACTCCTGAAATACATGTGTATTTCCACATATAGTAATGATTGACATTTCCGTAATGGCGATATAGTATAGTATCTGTCCTACTCCTGAAATACATGTGTATTTCCACATATAGTAATGATTGACATTTCCGTAATGGCGATATAGTATAGTATCTGTCCTACTCCTGAAATACATGTGTATTTCCACATATAGTAATGATTGACATTTCCGTAATGGCGATATAGTATAGTATCTGTCCTACTCCTGAAATACATGTGTATTTCCACATATAGTAATGATTGACATTTCCGTAATGGCGATATAGTATAGTATCTGTCCTACTCCTGAAATACATGTGTATTTCCACATATAGTAATGATTGACATTTCCGTAATGGCGATATAGTATAGTATCTGTCCTACTCCTGAAATACATGTGTATTTCCACATATAGTAATGATTGACATTTCCGTAATGGCGATATAGTATAGTATCTGTCCTACTCCTGAAATACATGTGTATTTCCACATATAGTAATGATTGACATTTCCGTAATGGCGATATAGTATAGTATCTGTCCTACTCCTGAAATACATGTGTATTTCCACATATAGTAATGATTGACATTTCCGTAATGGCGATATAGTATAGTATCTGTCCTACTCCTGAAATACATGTGTATTTCCACATATAGTAATGATTGACATTTCCGTAATGGCGATATAGTATAGTATCTGTCCTACTCCTGAAATACATGTGTATTTCCACATATAGTAATGATTGACATTTCCGTAATGGCGATATAGTATAGTATCTGTCCTACTCCTGAAATACATGTGTATTTCCACATATAGTAATGATTGACATTTCCGTAATGGCGATATAGTATAGTATCTGTCCTACTCCTGAAATACATGTGTATTTCCACATATAGTAATGATTGACATTTCCGTAATGGCGATATAGTATAGTATCTGTCCTACTCCTGAAATACATGTGTATTTCCACATATAGTAATGATTGACATTTCCGTAATGGCGATATAGTATAGTATCTGTCCTACTCCTGAAATACATGTGTATTTCCACATATAGTAATGATTGACATTTCCGTAATGGCGATATAGTATAGTATCTGTCCTACTCCTGAAATACATGTGTATTTCCACATATAGTAATGATTGACATTTCCGTAATGGCGATATAGTATAGTATCTGTCCTACTCCTGAAATACATGTGTATTTCCACATATAGTAATGATTGACATTTCCGTAATGGCGATATAGTATAGTATCTGTCCTACTCCTGAAATACATGTGTATTTCCACATATAGTAATGATTGACATTTCCGTAATGGCGATATAGTATAGTATCTGTCCTACTCCTGAAATACATGTGTATTTCCACATATAGTAATGATTGACATTTCCGTAATGGCGATATAGTATAGTATCTGTCCTACTCCTGAAATACATGTGTATTTCCACATATAGTAATGATTGACATTTCCGTAATGGCGATATAGTATAGTATCTGTCCTACTCCTGAAATACATGTGTATTTCCACATATAGTAATGATTGACATTTCCGTAATGGCGATATAGTATAGTATCTGTCCTACTCCTGAAATACATGTGTATTTCCACATATAGTAATGATTGACATTTCCGTAATGGCGATATAGTATAGTATCTGTCCTACTCCTGAAATACATGTGTATTTCCACATATAGTAATGATTGACATTTCCGTAATGGCGATATAGTATAGTATCTGTCCTACTCCTGAAATACATGTGTATTTCCACATATAGTAATGATTGACATTTCCGTAATGGCGATATAGTATAGTATCTGTCCTACTCCTGAAATACATGTGTATTTCCACATATAGTAATGATTGACATTTCCGTAATGGCGATATAGTATAGTATCTGTCCTACTCCTGAAATACATGTGTATTTCCACATATAGTAATGATTGACATTTCCGTAATGGCGATATAGTATAGTATCTGTCCTACTCCTGAAATACATGTGTATTTCCACATATAGTAATGATTGACATTTCCGTAATGGCGATATAGTATAGTATCTGTCCTACTCCTGAAATACATGTGTATTTCCACATATAGTAATGATTGACATTTCCGTAATGGCGATATAGTATAGTATCTGTCCTACTCCTGAAATACATGTGTATTTCCACATATAGTAATGATTGACATTTCCGTAATGGCGATATAGTATAGTATCTGTCCTACTCCTGAAATACATGTGTATTTCCACATATAGTAATGATTGACATTTCCGTAATGGCGATATAGTATAGTATCTGTCCTACTCCTGAAATACATGTGTATTTCCACATATAGTAATGATTGACATTTCCGTAATGGCGATATAGTATAGTATCTGTCCTACTCCTGAAATACATGTGTATTTCCACATATAGTAATGATTGACATTTCCGTAATGGCGATATAGTATAGTATCTGTCCTACTCCTGAAATACATGTGTATTTCCACATATAGTAATGATTGACATTTCCGTAATGGCGATATAGTATAGTATCTGTCCTACTCCTGAAATACATGTGTATTTCCACATATAGTAATGATTGACATTTCCGTAATGGCGATATAGTATAGTATCTGTCCTACTCCTGAAATACATGTGTATTTCCACATATAGTAATGATTGACATTTCCGTAATGGCGATATAGTATAGTATCTGTCCTACTCCTGAAATACATGTGTATTTCCACATATAGTAATGATTGACATTTCCGTAATGGCGATATAGTATAGTATCTGTCCTACTCCTGAAATACATGTGTATTTCCACATATAGTAATGATTGACATTTCCGTAATGGCGATATAGTATAGTATCTGTCCTACTCCTGAAATACATGTGTATTTCCACATATAGTAATGATTGACATTTCCGTAATGGCGATATAGTATAGTATCTGTCCTACTCCTGAAATACATGTGTATTTCCACATATAGTAATGATTGACATTTCCGTAATGGCGATATAGTATAGTATCTGTCCTACTCCTGAAATACATGTGTATTTCCACATATAGTAATGATTGACATTTCCGTAATGGCGATATAGTATAGTATCTGTCCTACTCCTGAAATACATGTGTATTTCCACATATAGTAATGATTGACATTTCCGTAATGGCGATATAGTATAGTATCTGTCCTACTCCTGAAATACATGTGTATTTCCACATATAGTAATGATTGACATTTCCGTAATGGCGATATAGTATAGTATCTGTCCTACTCCTGAAATACATGTGTATTTCCACATATAGTAATGATTGACATTTCCGTAATGGCGATATAGTATAGTATCTGTCCTACTCCTGAAATACATGTGTATTTCCACATATAGTAATGATTGACATTTCCGTAATGGCGATATAGTATAGTATCTGTCCTACTCCTGAAATACATGTGTATTTCCACATATAGTAATGATTGACATTTCCGTAATGGCGATATAGTATAGTATCTGTCCTACTCCTGAAATACATGTGTATTTCCACATATAGTAATGATTGACATTTCCGTAATGGCGATATAGTATAGTATCTGTCCTACTCCTGAAATACATGTGTATTTCCACATATAGTAATGATTGACATTTCCGTAATGGCGATATAGTATAGTATCTGTCCTACTCCTGAAATACATGTGTATTTCCACATATAGTAATGATTGACATTTCCGTAATGGCGATATAGTATAGTATCTGTCCTACTCCTGAAATACATGTGTATTTCCACATATAGTAATGATTGACATTTCCGTAATGGCGATATAGTATAGTATCTGTCCTACTCCTGAAATACATGTGTATTTCCACATATAGTAATGATTGACATTTCCGTAATGGCGATATAGTATAGTATCTGTCCTACTCCTGAAATACATGTGTATTTCCACATATAGTAATGATTGACATTTCCGTAATGGCGATATAGTATAGTATCTGTCCTACTCCTGAAATACATGTGTATTTCCACATATAGTAATGATTGACATTTCCGTAATGGCGATATAGTATAGTATCTGTCCTACTCCTGAAATACACGTGTATTTCCACATATAGTAATGATTGACATTTCCGTAATGGCGATATAGTATAGTATCTGTCCTACTCCTGAAATACACGTGTATTTCCACATATAGTAATGATTGACATTTCCGTAATGGCGATATAGTATAGTATCTGTCCTACTCCTGAAATACATGTGTATTTCCACATATAGTAATGATTGACATTTCCGTAATGGCGATATAGTATAGTATCTGTCCTACTCCTGAAATACATGTGTATTTCCACATATAGTAATGATTGACATTTCCGTAATGGCGATATAGTATAGTATCTGTCCTACTCCTGAAATACATGTGTATTTCCACATATAGTAATGATTGACATTTCCGTAATGGCGATATAGTATAGTATCTGTCCTACTCCTGAAATACATGTGTATTTCCACATATAGTAATGATTGACATTTCCGTAATGGCGATATAGTATAGTATCTGTCCTACTCCTGAAATACATGTGTATTTCCACATATAGTAATGATTGACATTTCCGTAATGGCGATATAGTATAGTATCTGTCCTACTCCTGAAATACATGTGTATTTCCACATATAGTAATGATTGACATTTCCGTAATGGCGATATAGTATAGTATCTGTCCTACTCCTGAAATACATGTGTATTTCCACATATAGTAATGATTGACATTTCCGTAATGGCGATATAGTATAGTATCTGTCCTACTCCTGAAATACATGTGTATTTCCACATATAGTAATGATTGACATTTCCGTAATGGCGATATAGTATAGTATCTGTCCTACTCCTGAAATACATGTGTATTTCCACATATAGTAATGATTGACATTTCCGTAATGGCGATATAGTATAGTATCTGTCCTACTCCTGAAATACATGTGTATTTCCACATATAGTAATGATTGACATTTCCGTAATGGCGATATAGTATAGTATCTGTCCTACTCCTGAAATACATGTGTATTTCCACATATAGTAATGATTGACATTTCCGTAATGGCGATATAGTATAGTATCTGTCCTACTCCTGAAATACATGTGTATTTCCACATATAGTAATGATTGACATTTCCGTAATGGCGATATAGTATAGTATCTGTCCTACTCCTGAAATACATGTGTATTCATTGTCTGTAATAATAGATATAGTATATATAATAAACCTCAGAGCTTACCATTCTTTGCACAACTTTCCCACACACACACACACACACACACTCTCTCTCTATCACACACACACACACACACACACACACACACACACACACACACTCTCTATCACACACACACACACACACACACACACACACACACACACACACACACACACACACACACACACACACACACACACACACACACACACACACACAGGTTCTTACCCTGACACTGTCCCCCGACCAGCCAGTAGCCCTCGGTACAGGAGCAGGTGTATCCTCCAGCTGTGTTGATACACACCTGGGTGGGGTTACACTGGTGGGAGTCTGTCTCACACTCATCCATGTCTGCAACAGAGGAACAGAGGGAGGTTGGTTTCGAGTGGGTTGAATGCATCCCTCCTCCCCCAACGGAAAATATATTTTCCCCCCATTTTCCCCCCTGTGCACACCCTCCTCTCTGATAAAATGAACAAAAAGCAAACAATGATTACCACCGCAAAGAACAATAACTGTAGTGACCCTTTGTTTAAAAACGTGGATTTAGAGTTGACCACTTCAGTATGGTTTTGTGGAACAGTCGATGCCACACAGAGCTAACGGGCCAAAAGCTTGAGGGTTCGCCGACCAACTCGGACAAGCTCCCTCTCTCTGCCTGTCTCATCACTCTCTCTGCCTGTCTCATCACTCTCTCTGCCTGTCTCATCACTCTCTCAGCCTGTCTCATCACTCTCTCTGCCTGTCTCATCACTCTCTCTGCCTGTCTCATCACTCTCTCTGCCTGTCTCATCACTCTCTCTGCCTGTCTCATCACTCTCTCTGCCTGTCTCATTACACTCTCTCTGCCTGTCTCATCCCTCTCTCTCTGCCTGTCTCATCCCTCTCACTGCCTGACTCATCCCTCTCTCTGCCTGTCTCATCCCTCTCTCTGCCTGTCTCATCCCTCTCTCTGCCTGTCTCATCCCTCTCTCTGCCTGTCTCATCACTCTCTCTGCCTGTCTCATCACTCTCTCTGCCTGTCTCATCACTCTCTCTGCCTGTCTCATTACACTCTCTCTGCCTGTCTCATCCCTCTCTCTCTGCCTGTCTCATCCCTCTCTCTGCCTGTCTCATCCCTCTCTCTGCCTGTCGCATGACTCACTCTGCCTGTCTCATCCCTCTCTCTGCCTGTCTCATCCCTCTCTCTGCCTGTCTCATCACTCTCTCTGCCTGTCTCATCACTCTCTCTGTCTGTCTCATCACTCTCTCTGTCTGTCTTATCACTCTCTCTGAGTGAGAGAGTGGCCATCCTGATTTATAGAGTTAAGTCTGAATTCAGGCCATCCTGATTTATAGAGTTAAGTCTGAATTCAGGCCATCCTGATTTATAGAGTTAAGTCTGAATTTCTTGAAGTACGTAAATGTGTAAAACAGGGATCGATTTTGGTACCTGTTCTCTTCACTATTGATATAAACACCATTGGTCAATCTGTAATTATTATTATTATTATTATTTAATTTTTAACTTAATCTATATTTGGATGATAGCATTATGTGTGCTGTTGATCTGACTGTTGATCTGGCTGTTGATCTGGCTGTTGATCTGGCTGTTGATCTGGCTGTTGATCTGGCTGTTGATCTGGCTGTTGCCCTGACTGTTGCCCTGACTGTTGATCTGACTGTTGATCTGGCTGTTGATCTGACTGTTGATCTGGCTGTTGATCTGACTGTTGATCTGGCTGTTGATCTGGCTGTTGATCTGGCTGTTGATCTGGCTGTTGATCTGGCTGTTGATCTGGCTGTTGCCCTGACTGTTGATCTGACTGTTGATCTGACTGTTGATCTGGCTGTTGATCTGACTGTTGATCTGACTGTTGATCTGGCTGTTGATGTGGCTGTTGCCCTGACTGTTGATCTGGCTGTTGATGTGGCTGTTGCCCTGACTGTTGATCTGACTGTTGATCTGGCTGTTGCCCTGACTGTTGATCTGGCTGTTGATCTGGCTGTTGATCTGGCTGTTGATGTGGCTGTTGCCCTGACTGTTGATGTGGCTGTTGCCCAGACTGTTGATCTGACTGTTGATCTGGCTGTTGATCTGGCTGTTGCCCTGACTGTTGATCTGGCTGTTGCCCTGACTGTTGATCTGGCTGTTGCCCTGACTGTTGATCTGGCTGTTGATCTGGCTGTTGATCTGGCTGTTGATCTGGCTGTTGATGTGGCTGTTGATGTGGCTGTTGATGTGGCTGTGACAAAACTACAGTCAGATTTAAAAGCTATGTAGGAATCCCTATCTCTGATTTAAAAACACGTGCATAACACAGGCAAAATGAAATACGCGTTGTTTTTAAATTCTCGTAAGAATGTTTCAGATGGACTACATGTTCACCCATTAGACGGTTCTCTAATCGAACGTGTTCCCGCGTATAAATACCTAGGTATTATGATTGATATGGATTTGATTATTTATTTTTTTAACATATAGATGAGCTGGTTAAGAAGCTAAGATTTAAAGTTGTATTTTTCTACAGAAACAGACGGTGCCTTTCGCTAAGCAGTAGGAAGCAGATTATTCAGTTAAACATTTGATGTGTTGTTGATTATGGTGATGTTATTTATCAAAGTGCAGCTGCTAAAACTCCCATAATGCCCTTCGTTTTGTTACAGGTGACAGTTTTTATACTCATCACTGTATCAAAAAGGTTGGCAGGACATTAAAGACCAAAAATACTCTCTTTTTGTTTATAAGGCGCTACTTCCTAAACATACATCTCATCTTACTTTGCTGCTGAAGCATAAAACACCTGAGTTGCCTAACACGTTCACAGGACTGGTTCACTTTTGGAGGTTTCCTAGCGTCTCCACCGAGCTAGGTAAATCTGCTTTTAATTTAAAGCACTGTATTGCTGGAACAAAATTAAAAAATACGCTTCATCTTGATGTCTTGGTGCCATTCGGGAGGTTTAGAGTATTGATCATCTTGATGTCTTGGTGCCGTTCGGGAGGTTTAGAGTATTGATCATCTTGATGCCGTTCGGGAGGTTTAGAGTATTGATCATCTTGATGTCTTGGTGCCGTTCGGGAGGTTTAGAGTATTGATCATCTTGATGTCTTGGTGCCATTCGGGAGGTTTAGAGTATTGATCATCTTGATGTCTTGGTGCCGTTCGGGAGGTTTAGAGTATTGATCATCTTGATGTCTTGGTGCCGTTCGGGAGGTTTAGAGTATTGATCATCTTGATGTCTTGGTGCCGTTCGGGAGGTTTAGAGTATTGATCATCTTGATGTCTTGGTGCCGTTCGGGAGGTTTAGAGTATTGATCATCTTGATGTCTTGGTGCCGTTCGGGAGGTTTAGAGTATTGATCATCTTGATGTCTTGGTGCCGTTCGGGAGGTTTAGAGTATTGATCATCTTGATGTCTTGGTGCCGTTCGGGAGGTTTAGAGTATTGATCATCTTGATGTCTTGGTGCCGTTCGGGCGGTTTAGAGTATTGATCATCTTGATGTCTTGGTGCCGTTCGGGAGGTTTAGAGTATTGATCATCTTGATGTCTTGGTGCCGTTCGGGAGGTTTAGAGTATTGATCATCTTGATGTCTTGGTGCCGTTCGGGAGGTTTAGAGTATTGATCATCTTGATGTCTTGGTGCCGTTCGGGAGGTTTAGAGTATTGATCATCTTGATGTCTTGGTGCCGTTCGGGAGGTTTAGAGTATTGATCATCTTGATGTCTTGGTGCCGTTCGGGAGGTTTAGAGTATTGATCATCTTGGTGCCGTTCGGGAGGTTTAGAGTATTGATCATCTTGATGTCTTGGTGCCGTTCGGGAGGTTTAGAGTATTGATCATCTTGATGTCTTGGTGCCGTTCGGGAGGTTTAGAGTATTGATCATCTTGATGTCTTGGTGCCGTTCGGGAGGTTTAGAGTATTGATCATCTTGATGTCTTGATGCCGTTCGGGAGGTTTAGAGTATTGATCATCTTGATGTCTTGGTGCCATTCGGGAGGTTTAGAGTATTGATCATCTTGGTGCCGTTCGGGAGGTTTAGAGTATTGATCATCTTGATGTCTTGGTGCCATTCGGGAGGTTTAGAGTATTGATCATCTTGGTGCCGTTCGGGAGGTTTAGAGTATTGATCATCTTGATGTCTTGGTGCCGTTCGGGAGGTTTAGAGTATTGATCATCTTGATGTCTTGGTGCCGTTCGGGAGGTTTAGAGTATTGATCATCTTGATGTCTTGGTGCCGTTCGGGAGGTTTAGAGTATTGATCATCTTGATGTCTTGGTGCCGTTCGGGAGGTTTAGAGTATTGATCATCTTGATGTCTTGGTGCCGTTCGGGAGGTTTAGAGTATTGATCATCTTGATGTCTTGGTGCCGTTCGGGAGGTTTAGAGTATTGATCATCTTGATGCCGTTCGGGAGGTTTAGAGTATTGATCATCTTGATGTCTTGGTGCCATTCGGGAGGTTTAGAGTATTGATCATCTTGATGCCGTTCGGGAGGTTTAGAGTATTGATCATCTTGATGCCGTTCGGGAGGTTTAGAGTATTGATCATCTTGATGTCTTGGTGCCGTTCGGGAGGTTTAGAGTATTGATCATCTTGATGTCTTGGTGCCGTTCAGGCGGTTTAGAGTATTGATCATCTTGATGTCTTGGTGCCGTTCGGGAGGTTTAGAGTATTGATCATCTTGATGTCTTGGTGCCGTTCGGGAGGTTTAGAGTATTGATCATCTTGATGTCTTGGTGCCGTTCGGGAGGTTTAGAGTATTGATCATCTTGATGTCTTGGTGCCGTTCGGGAGGTTTAGAGTATTGATCATCTTGATGTCTTGGTGCCGTTCGGGAGGTTTAGAGTATTGATCATCTTGATGTCTTGGTGCCGTTCGGGAGGTTTAGAGTATTGATCATCTTGATGCCGTTCGGGAGGTCTAGAGTATTGATCATCTTGATGTCTTGGTGCCGTTCAGGCGGTTTAGAGTATTGATTTGGGGACGTATTTCTGGAGGAATGTAACTGTTTTCTGGGGGATTTGTGATGTTTTATTTGTGCTTCCCCATTACTGTATTTTTGTATATATATATATATATATATATACAGTGCCTTGCGAAAGTATTCGGCCCCCTTGAACTTTGCGACTAATTTGCCACATTTCAGGCTTCAAACATAAAGATATAAAACTTTATTTTTTTGTGAAGAATCAACAATAAGTGGGCAAAAGGTCGCAAAGTTCAAGGGGGCCGAATACTTTCGCAAGGCACTGTATATATATATATATATATATACACACACACACAGTACCAGTCAAAAGTTTGGACAGACCTACTCATTCCAGGGATTTTCTGTATGCTAGTATTGTCTACATTGTGCAATAATAGTGAAGACATCAAAACTATGAAATAACACATATGGAATCCTGTAGTAACCAAAAAAGTGTTAAACAAATTCTTCAAAGTAGCCACCCTTTGCCTTGATGACAGCTTTGCACACTCTTGGCCTGCTTCCCCTGGAATGCTTTTCTGACAGTCTTGAAGCATTTCCCCCCGCATATGTTGAGCACATGTTGGCTGCTTTTCCTTCACTCTGCGGTCCGACTCATCCCAAACCATCTCAATTGGGGGGATTGTGGAGGCTAGGTCATCTGATGCGCTCTCTTTCTTGGTCAAATAGCCCTTACACAGCCTGGAGGTGTGTTGGGTCATTGTCCCGTTGAAAAACAATTGATAGTCCCACTAACCGCAAACCAACCAACTAACCAAATCAACTAACTTTAAGCATCAGCTGTCAGAGCAGCTCACAGATCACTGCACTTGTACATAGCCCATGTCACGCCCTGACCTTAGAGAGACGTTTTATTTCTCTATTTGGTTAGGTCTAAAATTTGGACTCATCAGAGCAAAGGACAGATTTCCATCGGTCTAATGTTCATTTGTATTTGTATTTATTATGGATCCCCATTAGTTCCTGCCAAAGCAGCAGCTACTCTTCCTGTGGTTTATTATGGATCCCGATTAGTTCCTGTCAAGGCAGCAGCTACTCTTCCTGTGGTTTATTATGGATCCCCATTAGTTCCTGTCAAGGCAGCAGCTACTCTTCCTGGGGTTTATTATGGATCCCCATTAGTTCCTGTCAAGGCAGCGGCTACTCTTCCTGGGGTTTATTATGGATCCCCATTAGTTCCTGCCAAAGCAGCAGCTACTCTTCCTGGGGTTTATTATGGATCCCCATTAGTTCCTGCCAAGGCAGCAGCTACTCTTCCTGGGGTTTATTATGGATCCCCATTAGTTCCTGCCAAAGCAGCAGCTACTCTTCCTGGGGTTTATTATGGATCCCCATTAGTTCCTGCCAAGGCAGCAGCTACTCTTCCTGGGGTTTATTATGGATCCCCATTAGTTCCTGTCAAGGCAGCAGCTACTCTTCCTGGGGTTTATTATGGATCCCCATTAGTTCCTGTCAAGGCAGCAGCTACTCTTCCTGGGGTTTATTATGGATCCCCATTAGTTCCTGTCAAGGCAGCAGCTACTCTTCCTGGGGTTTATTATGGATCCCCATTAGTTCCTGGCAAGGCAGCAGCTACTCTTCCTGGGGTTTATTATGGATCCCCATTAGTTCCTGCCAAGGCAACAGCTACTCTTCCTGGGGTTTATTATGGATCCCCATTAGTTCCTGCCAAGGCAACAGCTACTCTTCCTGGGGTTTATTATGGATCCCCATTAGTTCCTGCCAAGGCAGCAGCTACTCTTCCTGGGGTCCAGCAAAATGAAGGCAGTTTATACAATTTTAAAACATTACAATACATTCACATATCTACAACACACTGTGTGCCCTCAGGCCCCTACTCCACCACTACCACATATCTACAACACACTGTGTGCCCTCAGGCCCCTACTCCACCACTACCACATATCTACAACACACTGTGTGCCCTCAGGCCCCTACTCCACCACTACCACATATCTACAACACACTGTTTGCTCTCAGGCCCCTACTCCACCACTACCACATATCTACAACACACTGTGTGCCCTCAGGCCCCTACTCCACCACTACCACATATCTACAACACACTGTGTGCCCTCAGGCCCCTACTCCACCACTACAACACACTGTGTGCCCTCAGGCCCCTACTCCACCACTACCACATATCTACAACACACTGTGTGCCCTCAGGCCCCTACTCCACCACTACCACATATCTACAACACACTGTGTGCCATCAGGCCCCTACTCCACCACTACCACATATCTACAACACACTGTGTGCTCTCAGGCCCCTACTCCACCACTACCACATATCTACAACACACTGTGTGCCCTCAGGCCCCTACTCCACCACTACCACATATCTACAACACACTGTGTGCCCTCAGGCCCCTACTCCACCACTACCACATATCTACAACACACTGTGTGCCCTCAGGCCCCTACTCCACCACTACCACATATCTACAACACACTGTGTGCCCTCAGGCCCCTACTCCACCACTACCACATATCTACAACACACTGTGTGCCCTCAGGCCCCTACTCCACCACTACCACATATCTACAACACACTGTGTGCCCTCAGGCCCCTACTCCACCACTACCACATATCTACAACACACTGTGTGCCCTCAGGCCCCTACTCCACCACTACCACATATCTACAACACACTGTGTGCCCTCAGGCCCCTACTCCACCACTACCACATATCTACAACACACTGTGTGCCCTCAGACCCCTACTCCACCACTACCACATATCTACAACACACTGTGTGCCCTCAGGCCCCTACTCCACCACTACCACATATCTACAGTACTAAAGTACTAAATCCATGTGTATGTATAGTGCATATGTTATTGTGTGTGTGTGTGTGTGTCTGTGCCAATGTTTGTGTTGCTTCACATCCCCGCTGTTCCATAAGTGTTTTTTATCTGGTTTTTAAATATAATTTTACTGCTGCATCAGTTACCTGATGTGGAATAGAGTTCCATGTAGTCATGGCTCTATGTAGTACTGTGGAATAGAGTTCCATGTAGTCATGGCTCTATGTAGTACTGTGGAATAGAGTTCCATGTAGTTGTGGCTCTATGTAGTACTGTGGAATAGAGTTCCATGTAGTCATGGCTCTATGTAGTACTGTGGAATAGAGTTCCATGTAGTTGTGGCTCTATGTAGTACTGTGGAATAGAGTTCCATGTAGTCATGGCTCTATGTAGTACTGTGGTCCTCCCATAGTCTGTTCTGGACTTGGGGACTGTGAATAGACCTCTGGTGGCATGTCTTGTACATTTAGAACCGTCCCCCACCACAGTACATTTAGAACCGTCCCCCCAGTACATTTAGAACTGTCCCCCACCCCAGTACATTTAGAATCGTCCCCCCAGTACATTTAGAACTGTCCTCCCATCCCAGTACATTTAGAACCGTCCCCCCACCCCAGTACATTTAGAACCGTCCCCCACCCCAGTACATTTAGAACCGTCCCCCCAACCCAGTACATTTAGAACTGTCCCCCACCACAGTACATTTAGAACCATCCCCCCAGTACATTTAGAACTGTCCTCCCACCCCAGTACATTTAGAACCGTCCCCCACCCCCGTACATTTAGAACCATCCCCCCAGTACATTTAGAACTGTCCTCCCACCCCAGTACATTTAGAACCGTCCCCCAACCCCAGTACATTTAGAACCGTCCCCCCAACCCAGTGCATTTAGAACCATCCCCCCACCCCAGTACATTTAGAACCGTCCCCCCAGTACATTTAGAACCGTCCCCCCACCCCAGTACATTTAGAACCGTCCCCCCACCCCAGTACATTTAGAACCGTCCCCCCAGTACATTTAGAACCGTCCCCCAACCCCAGTACATTTAGAACCGTCCCCCCAACCCAGTACATTTAGAACCGTCCCCCCAACCCAGTACATTTAGAACCATCCCCCCCACCCCAGTACATTTAGAACCGTCCCCCCAGTACATTTAGAACCGTCCCCCACCACAGTACATTTAGAACCGTCCCCCCACCCCAGTACATTTAGAACCGTCCCCCACCCCAGTACATTTAGAACCGTCCCCCAGTACATTTAGAACTGTCCTCCCACCCCAGTACATTTAGAACCGTCTCTTAACCTTAGAAAAGTAGAAAAGTCACTAATGATTGTGAAGTAACCTTGTTTGTTGATTCTACCCAATATTAGAATGTTTTATGGAGGTAGGCAACCTTAACGTTCTAAGTTTCACAAAATATGCAGTTGCTATAGGTCCGTATCACATCAATTGAATGTATTGTGCTTAATGTAGTATGCTATAGTTCCCACTGATTGCACATAAAGAACTGTAATTCTGTGTATTACACTAGATTAAAGACTAATGTTCTGGGTGAAATTCATGTAACTTCCCCTTAAACAGGTTCACACAGTACCCCATAATCATCACATAACATTACATGTCCTTATGTGGATATATTACAAAGCAAAATTCCAAACTGTTCATGGTTCTCAGACAATGAAGTCATTTTTATATAGAAGGGGAGGAAGGGAGGGAGGGAGGGAGAGCAGGGAGGGAGGGAGGGAGTGAGAGCAGGCAGGGAGGGAGGAAGGGAGGGAGGGAGGAAGGGAGAGCAGGGAGGGAGGGAGGAAGGGAGAGCAGGGAGGGAGGGAGGAAGGGAGGGAGGGAGGGAGAGCAGGGAGGAAGGAAAGGGAGGGAGGGAGGGAGAGCAGGGAGGGAGGGAGGGCAGGGAGGGAGGGCAGGGAGGGAGAGCAGGGAGGGAGGGAGGAAGGGAAGGAGAGCAGGGAGGGAGGGAGGGAGGAAGGGAGGGAGGAGGAGGGAGGGAGGGAGGAGGAGGAGGGAGGGAGGGAGAGCAGGAGGAAGGGAGGGAGGGAGGGAGAGCAGGGAGGGAGGGAGGAAGGGAGGGAGGGAGAGCAGGGAGGGAGGGAGGAAGGGAGGGAGGGAGGGAGAGCAGGGAGGGAGAGCAGGGAGGAAGGGAGGGGGGGGAAGGAGAGCAGGGAGGGAGGGAGGGAGGGAGGAAGGGAGGGAGGGAGGAAGGGAGGGAGAGCAGGGAGGGAGGGAGGAAGGGAGGAAGGGAGGGAGAGCAGGGAGGGAGGGAGGAAGGGAGGGAGGGAGGGAGGGAGGGAGGGAGGGAGGGAGGGAGGGAGGGAGGGAGGGCAGGGAGGGAGGGAGGGAGGGAGAGCAGGGAGGGAGGGAGGGCAGGGAGGGAGGGAGGGAGGGAGGGAGGGAGGGAGGGAGGGAGGGAGGGAGGGAGGGAGAGAAGTCAGCTAAGCAAAGTGTTCTTGTTTAAACAGGCAACTGTGATAAATGATAAAGTCTGCAGTCCGGCCCGGTTAGGGTAAGGGTAAGGGTAGGGTAGGGTTAGGTTTAGGGTTAGGGTTAGGGGTGGTCAGCGTCACAGATGGCACCCTCTTCCCTGTATAGTACATGTAGAGGTCTGGTCTAAAGTAGTGTACTATATAGGGAATAGGGCTCTGGTCTAAAGTAGTGTACTATATAGGGAATAGGGCTCTGGTCTAAAGTAGTGCACTATATAGGGAATAGGGCTCTGGTCTAAAGTAGTGCACTATATAGGGAATAGGGCTCTGGTCTAAAGTAGTGCACTATATAGGGAATAGGGCTCTGGTCTAAAGTAGTGCACTATATAGGGAATAGGACTCTCGTCTAAAGTAGTGCACTATATAGTGAATAGGGCTCTGGTCTAAAGTAGTGCACTATATAGGGAATAGGGCACTGGTCTAAAGTAGTGCACTATATAGGGAATAGGGCTCTGGTCTAAAGTAGTGCACTATATAGGGAATAGGGCTCTGGTCTAAAGTAGTGCACTATATAGGGAATAGGGCTCTGGTCTAAAGTAGTGCACTATATAGGGAATAGGACTCTCGTCTAAAGTAGTGTACTATATAGGGAATAGGGCTCTGGTCTAAAGTAGTGCACTATATAGGGAATAGGGCTCTGGTCTAAAGTAGTGCAGTATATAGGGAATAGGGCTCTGGTCTAAAGTAGTGCACTATATAGGGAATAGGGCTCTGGTCTAAAGTAGTGCACCGATCCCCTTTTCCTTTTCTGTTCGTTGTGTCTTAATGGTTGCACCTGTTTCGCGTTTGAGTTTTGATTCAGGACTATTTAAGCCTGTTAGGCCCGCCTGTTTTTTTGTGCGGGCTTGTTTTTTGTTCGTCTAGGTTGGTCGAGTGTCTTGTTCCCTGTCTGTTTGTGCCCAGTTTTGGGTTGGCCACTTTTTGATTATCCCCTGTTGTTTTGGGCGTTTATGTTGGATACCGCCATGAAGTTGGGTTTCCCCCCATTATCCTCTGCTCTCGGTGATCAACTCCGCCCCCCACAGCTCCTGGCTGTGTGACATAACTGCTCACCTGTCTGTGTCTGCAGGTAAACAGACGAGGAGGCATACAAAGGTACACTACCTTTCAAAAGTTTGCTGTCACTCTAGAAATGTCCTGTTTTTAAAGAAAATAACATTTTGAATAACATCAAATTGATCTGAAATACAGTGTAGATATTGTTAATGTTGTAAAATGACTATTGTAGCTGGAAACTGCAGATTTTTTATGGAATATCTACATAGGTGTACAGAGGCCCATTATCAGCAACCATCACTCCTGTGTTCCAATGACACGTTGTGTTAGCTAATCCAATGACTATTGTAGCTTATGGAATATCTACATAGGCGTATTGAGGCCCATTATCAGCAACCATCACTCCTGTGTTCCAATGGCACGTTGTGTTGATAATTTTAAAAGCCTAATTGATCATTAGAAAACCCTTTTGCAGTTATGTTAGCACAGCTGACAACTGTTGTTCTGATTAAAGAAGCAATAAAACTGGTCTTCTTTAGACTAGTTGAGTATCTGGAGCATCAGCATTTGTGGGTTCGACTACAGGTGAAAAATGGCCAGAAACAAAAGACCTTTCTTCTGAAACTCGTCAGTCTATTCTTGGTCTGAGAAATGAAGGCTATTCCATGCGAGAAATTGACAAGAAACTGAAGATCTCGTGCAATGCTGTGCACTACTCCTTTCACAGAACAGCGCAAACAGCACACACACACGGGGCGGCAGGGTAGCCTAGTGGTTAGAGTGTTGGGCTAGTAACCGAAAGGTTGCAAGTTCAAATCCCCGAGCTGACAAGGTACGAATCTGTTGTTCTGCCCCTGAACAGGCAGTTAACCCACTCGTCATTGTAAATAAGAATTAGTTTTTAACTGACTTGCCAGGTCAAATGAAATAAAATAAAACTGTCTCTAACCAGAATAGAAAGAGGAGTGGGAGAACCCGGTGCACAACTTAGCGTTGTAAATAATGAAAATAATAACTATAAGTAAAAAAATGAGTATGGCTGTTGTCGCCAGCCACAAAATACTGGATCTGTGCTAGTCTGTTGCATACTGGATCTATGCTAGTCTGTTGCATACTGGATCTATGCTAGTCTGTTGCATACTGTATCTATGCTAGTCTGTTGCATACTGGATCTATGCTAGTCTGTTGCATACTGTATCTGTGCTAGTCTGTTGCATACTGTATCTGTGCTAGTCTGTTGCATACTGTATCTGTGCTAGTCTGTTGCATACTGTATCTGTGCTAGTCTGTTGCATACTGTATCTGTGCTAGTCTGTTGCATACTGTATCTGTCTGTGCTAGTCTGTTGCATACTGTATCTGTCTGTGCTAGTCTGTTGCATATTGTATCTGTGCTCCGCCCACCTGACCCTCGAGGCAGTCTGCCAGTATGGTAGTAACAGTATCTGGGCTGAGGCAGTCTGCCAGTATGGTAGGAACAGTATCTGGGCTGAGGCAGTCTGCCAGTATGGTAGTAACAGTATCTGGGCTGAGGCAGTCTGCCAGTATGGTAGTAACAGTATCTGTGCTGAGGCAGTCTGTCAGTATGGTAGTAACAGTATCTGAGCTGAGGCAGTCTGCCAGTATGGTAGGAACAGTATCTGGGCTGAGGCAGTCTGCCAGTATGGTAGTAACAGTATCTGGGCTGAGGCAGTCTGCCAGTATGGTAGTAACAGTATCTGTGCTGAGGCAGTCTGCCAGTATGGTAGTAACAGTATCTGTGCTGAGGCAGTCTGCCAGTATGGTAGTAACAGTATCTGTGCTGAGGCAGTCTGTCAGTATGGTAGTAACAGTATCTGGGCTGAGGCAGTCTGTCAGTATGGTAGTAACAGTATCTGGGCTGAGGCAGTCTGCCAGTATGGTAGGAACAGTATCTGGGCTGAGGCAGTCTGCCAGTATGGTAGTAAGAGTATCTGGGCTGAGGCAGTCTGCCAGTATGGTAGGAACAGTATCTGGGCTGAGGCAGTCTGCCAGTATGGTAGTAACAGTATCTGGGCTGAGGCAGTCTGCCAGTATGGTAGTAACAGTATCTGTGCTGAGGCAGTCTGTCAGTATGGTAGTAACAGTATCTGAGCTGAGGCAGTCTGCCAGTATGGTAGGAACAGTATCTGGGCTGAGGCAGTCTGCCAGTATGGTAGTAACAGTATCTGGGCTGAGGCAGTCTGCCAGTATGGTAGTAACAGTATCTGTGCTGAGGCAGTCTGCCAGTATGGTAGTAAGAGTATCTGGGCTGAGGCAGTCTGTCAGTATGGTAGGAACAGTATCTGTGCTGAGGCAGTCTGCCAGTATGGTAGTAACAGTATCTGTGCTGAGGCAGTCTGCCAGTATGGTAGTAACAGTATCTGTGCTGAGGCAGTCTGCCAGTATGGTAGTAACAGTATCTGTGCTGAGGCAGTCTGCCAGTATGGTAGTAACAGTATCTGTGCTGAGGCAGTCTGTCAGTATGGTAGTAACAGTATCTGGGCTGAGGCAGTCTGTCAGTATGGTAGTAACAGTATCTGGGCTGAGGCAGTCTGCCAGTATGGTAGTAACAGTATCTGGGCTGAGGCAGTCTGCCAGTATGGTAGTAACATTATCTGTGCTGAGGCAGTCTGCCAGTATGGTAGTAACAGTATCTGTGCTGAGGCAGTCTGCCAGTATGGTAGTAACAGTATCTGTGCTGAGGCAGTCTGTCAGTATGCTGTCAGTACGTGCTTCTACACCTGCATTGCTTGCTGTTTGGGGTTTTAGGCTGGGTTTCTGTACAGCACTTTGAGATATCAGCTGATGTACGAAGGGCAATATAAATACATTTGATTTGATTTAATTTGATTTGGTAGGAACAGTATCTGGGCTGAGGCAGTCTGTCAGTATGGTAGTAACAGTATCTGGGCTGAGGCAGTCTGCCAGTATGGTAGTAACAGTATCTGGGCTGAGGCAGTCTGCCAGTATGGTAGTAAGAGTATCTGGGCTGAGGCAGTCTGTCAGTATGGTAGGAAGAGTATCTGTGCTGAGGCAGTCTGCCAGTATGGTAGTAACAGTATCTGTGCTGAGGCAGTCTGTCAGTATGGTAGTAACAGTATCTGGGCTGAGGCAGTCTGCCAGTATGGTAGTAACAGTATCTGTGCTGAGGCAGTCTGTCAGTATGGTAGTAACAGTATCTGGGCTGAGGCAGTCTGTCAGTATGGTAGGAACAGTATCTGTGCTGAGGCAGTCTGTCAGTATGGTAGTAACAGTATCTGGGCTGAGGCAGTCTGCCAGTATGGTAGGAACAGTATCTGGGCTGAGGCAGTCTGTCAGTATTGTAGCAACAGTATCTGGGCTGAGGCAGTCTGCCAGTATGGTAGTAACAGTATCTGGGCTGAGGCAGTCTTCCAGTATGGTAGGAACAGTATCTGTACCCCGTCTGTGTCGTAACTCCACTAAGGAACACAGTCTGGGAGCCTTTCAGTTCGGCTCCTGACATGCAGATGTAGGATCTTCATTTGATCACCCTGTTGCAGGATGCAGTAAATATTTAAAAAGGGTAACAGACTGATGGGGGTCTCTACTAATAGGTAACAGACTGATGGAGGTCTCTACTAATAGGTAACAGACTGATAGAGGTCTCTCTGCTAATAGGTAACAGACTGATGGGGGTCTCTCTACTAATAGGTAACAGACTGATGGGGGTCTCTCTACTAATAGGTAACAGACTGATGGAGGTCTCTACTAATAGGTAACAGACTGATGGAGGTCTCTCTGCTAATAGGTAACAGACTGATGGGGGTCTCTCTACTAATAGGTAACAGACTGATGGGGTCTCTCTACTAATAGGTAACAGACTGATGGGGGTCTCTGCTAATAGGTAACAGACTGATGGGGGTCTCTACTAATAGGTAACATACTGATGGAGGTCTCTACTAATAGGTAACAGACTGATGGGGGTCTCTCTGCTAATAGGTAACAGACTGATGGGGGTCTCTACTAATAGGTAACATACTGATGGAGGTCTCTACTAATAGGTAACAGACTGATGGGGGTCTCTCTGCTAATAGGTAACAGACTGATGGGGGTCTCTACTAATAGGTAACATACTGATGGAGGTCTCTACTAATAGGTAACAGACTGATGGGGGTCTCTCTACTAATAGGTAACATACTGATGGAGGTCTCTACTAATAGGTAACAGACTGATGGGGGTCTCTCTACTAATAGGTAACAGACTGATGGGGGTCTCTACTAATAGGTAACAGACTGATGGAGGTCTCTACTAATAGGTAACAGACTGATGGAGGTCTCTACTAATAGGTAACAGACTGATGGGGGTCTCTCTACTAATAGGTAACAGACTGATGGGGGTCTCTCTACTAATAGGTAACAGACTGATGGGGGTCTCTCTGCTAATAGGTAACAGACTGATGGGGGTCTCTCTGCTAATAGGTAACAGACTGATGGGGGTCTCTACTAATAGGTAACAGACTGATGGAGGTCTCTACTAATAGGTAACAGACTGATGGGGGTCTCTACTAATAGGTAACAGACTGATGGGGGTCTCTACTAATAGGTAACAGACTGATGGGGGTCTCTACTAATAGGTAACAGACTGATGGGGTCTCTACTAATAGGTAACATACTGATGGGGGTCTCTACTAATAGGTAACATACTGATGGAGGTCTCTACTAATAGGTAACAGACTGATGGGGGTCTCTACTAATAGGTAACATACTGATGGAGGTCTCTACTAATAGGTAACAGACTGATGGGGTCTCTCTACTAATAGGTAACAGACTGATGGAGGTCCCTCTACTAATAGGTAACAGACTGATGGGGGTCTCTCTACTAATAGGTAACAGACTGATGGGAGTCTCTACTAATAGGTAACAGACTGATGGGGGTCTCTCTACTAATAGGTAACAGACTGATGGGGGTCTCTCTGCTAATAGGTAACAGACTGATGGAGGTCTCTCTGCTAATAGGTAACAGACTGATGGGGGTCTCTGCTAATAGGTAACAGACTGATGGGGGTCTCTGCTAATAGGTAACATACTGATGGAGGTCTCTACTAATAGGTAACAGACTGATGGGGGTCTCTCTGCTAATAGGTAACAGACTGATGGGGGTCTCTACTAATAGGTAACATACTGATGGAGGTCTCTACTAATAGGTAACAGACTGATGGGGGTCTCTCTACTAATAGGTAACATACTGATGGAGGTCTCTACTAATAGGTAACAGACTGATGGGGGTCTCTCTACTAATAGGTAACAGACTGATGGGGGTCTCTACTAATAGGTAACAGACTGATGGAGGTCTCTACTAATAGGTAACAGACTGATGGAGGTCTCTACTAATAGGTAACAGACTGATGGGGGTCTCTCTACTAATAGGTAACAGACTGATGGGGGTCTCTCTGCTAATAGGTAACAGACTGATGGGGGTCTCTCTGCTAATAGGTAACAGACTGATGGGGGTCTCTACTAATAGGTAACAGACTGATGGAGGTCTCTACTAATAGGTAACAGACTGATGGGGGTCTCTCTACTAATAGGTAACAGACTGATGGGGGTCTCTACTAATAGGTAACAGACTGATGGGGGTCTCTACTAATAGGTAACAGACTGATGGGGGTCTCTACTAATAGGTAACATACTGATGGAGGTCTCTACTAATAGGTAACAGACTGATGGGGGTCTCTACTAATAGGTAACATACTGATGGAGGTCTCTACTAATAGGTAACAGACTGATGGGGTCTCTCTACTAATAGGTAACAGACTGATGGAGGTCTCTCTACTAATAGGTAACAGACTGATGGGGGTCTCTCTACTAATAGGTAACAGACTGATGGGGGTCTCTACTAATAGGTAACAGACTGATGGGGGTCTCTCTACTAATAGGTAACAGACTGATGGGGGTCTCTCTGCTAATAGGTAACAGACTGATGGAGGTCTCTCTGCTAATAGGTAGACTGATGGGGGTCTCTGCTAATAGGTAACAGACTGATGGGGGTCTCTGCTAATAGGTAACAGACTGATGGAGGTCTCTCTGCTAATAGGTAACAGACTGATGGGGGTCTCTACTAATAGGTAACAGACTGATGGGGGTCTCTCTGCTAATAGGTAACAGACTCATGGAGGTCTCTCTGCTAATAGGTAACAGACTGATGGGGGTCTCTCTGCTAATAGGTAACGTACTGATGGAGGTCTCTACTAATAGGTAACAGACTGATGGGGGTCTCTCTGCTAATAGGTAACGTACTGATGGAGGTCTCTACTAATAGGTAACAGACTGATGGGGGTCTCTATGCTAATAGGTAACAGACTGATGGGGGTCTCTGCTAATAGGTAACAGACTGATGGGGGTCTCTCTGCTAATAGGTAACAGACTGATGGGGGTCTCTCTGCTAATAGGTAACAGACTGATGGAGGTCTCTCTGCTAATAGGTAACAGACTGATGGGGGTCTCTCTGCTAATAGGTAACAGACTGATGGGGGTCTCTATGCTAATAGGTAACAGACTGATGTGGGTCTCTGCTAATAGGTAACAGACTGATGGGGGTCTCTCTGCTAATAGGTAACAGACTGATGGGGTCTCTCTGCTAATAGGTAACAGACTGATGGAGGTCTCTCTGCTAATAGGTAACAGACTGATGGGGGTCTCTCTGCTAATAGGTAACAGACTGATGGAGGTCTCTCTACTAATAGGTAACAGACTTATGGGGGTCTCTCTACTAATAGGTAACAGACTGATGGGGGTCTCTACTAATAGGTAACAGACTGATGGGGGTCTCTCTACTAATAGGTAACAGACTGATGGAGGTCTCTCTGCTAATAGGTAACAGACTGATGGGGGTCTCTGCTAATAGGTAACAGACTGATGGGGGTCTCTGCTAATAGGTAACAGACTGATGGAGGTCTCTCTGCTAATAGGTAACAGACTGATGGGGGTCTCTACTAATAGGTAACAGACTGATGGGGTCTCTCTGCTAATAGGTAACAGACTGATGGAGGTCTCTCTGCTAATAGGTAACAGACTGATGGGGGTCTCTCTGCTAATAGGTAACGTACTGATGGAGGTCTCTACTAATAGGTAACAGACTGATGGGGGTCTCTCTGCTAATAGGTAACGTACTGATGGAGGTCTCTACTAATAGGTAACAGACTGATGGGGGTCTCTCTGCTAATAGGTAACAGACTGATGGGGGTCTCTATGCTAATAGGTAACAGACTGATGGGGGTCTCTGCTAATAGGTAACAGACTGATGGGGGTCTCTCTGCTAATAGGTAACAGACTGATGGGGGTCTCTCTGCTAATAGGTAACAGACTGATGGAGGTCTCTCTGCTAATAGGTAACAGACTGATGGGGTCTCTCTGCTAATAGGTAACAGACTGATGGGGGTCTCTATGCTAATAGGTAACAGACTGATGGGGGTCTCTGCTAATAGGTAACAGACTGATGGGGGTCTCTCTGCTAATAGGTAACAGACTGATGGGGTCTCTCTGCTAATAGGTAACAGACTGATGGAGGTCTCTCTGCTAATAGGTAACAGACTGATGGGGGTCTCTATGCTAATAGGTAACAGACTGATGGGGGTCTCTCTGCTAATAGGTAACAGACTGATGGGGGTCTCTATGCTAATAGGTAACAGACTGATGGGGGTCTCTGCTAATAGGTAACAGACTGATGGAGGTCTTTCTGCTAATAGGTAACAGACTGATGGGGGTCTCTCTGCTAATAGGTAACAGACTGATGGGGGTCTCTATGCTAATAGGTAACAGACTGATGGGGGTCTCTGCTAATAGGTAACAGACTGATGGAGGTCTCTCTGCTAATAGGTAACAGACTGATGGGGGTCTCTGCTAATAGGTAACAGACTGATGGGGGTCTCTGCTAATAGGTAACAGACTGATGGAGGTCTCTCTGCTAATAGGTAACAGACTGATGGGGGTCTCTACTAATAGGTAACAGACTGATGGGGGTCTCTCTGCTAATAGGTAACAGACTGATGGAGGTCTCTCTGCTAATAGGTAACAGACTGATGGGGGTCTCTCTGCTAATAGGTAACGTACTGATGGAGGTCTCTACTAATAGGTAACAGACTGATGGGGGTCTCTCTGCTAATAGGTAACGTACTGATGGAGGTCTCTACTAATAGGTAACAGACTGATGGGGGTCTCTCTGCTAATAGGTAACAGACTGATGGGGGTCTCTATGCTAATAGGTAACAGACTGATGGGGGTCTCTGCTAATAGGTAACAGACTGATGGGGGTCTCTCTGCTAATAGGTAACAGACTGATGGGGGTCTCTCTGCTAATAGGTAACAGACTGATGGAGGTCTCTCTGCTAATAGGTAACAGACTGATGGGGGTCTCTCTGCTAATAGGTAAGACTGATGGGGGTCTCTATGCTAATAGGTAACAGACTGATGGGGGTCTCTGCTAATAGGTAACAGACTGATGGGGGTCTCTCTGCTAATAGGTAACAGACTGATGGGGTCTCTCTGCTAATAGGTAACAGACTGATGGAGGTCTCTCTGCTAATAGGTAACAGACTGATGGGGGTCTCTATGCTAATAGGTAACAGACTGATGGGGGTCTCTCTGCTAATAGGTAACAGACTGATGGGGGTCTCTATGCTAATAGGTAACAGACTGATGGGGGTCTCTGCTAATAGGTAACAGACTGATGGAGGTCTTTCTGCTAATAGGTAACAGACTGATGGGAGTCTCTCTGCTAATAGGTAACAGACTGATGGGGGTCTCTATGCTAATAGGTAACAGACTGATGGGGGTCTCTGCTAATAGGTAACAGACTGATGGGGGTCTCTCTGCTAATAGGTAACAGACTGATGGGGGTCTCTACTAATAGGTAACAGACTGATGGAGGTCTCTCTGCTAATAGGTAACAGACTGATGGGGGTCTCTGCTAATAGGTAACAGACTGATGGGGGTCTCTGCTAATAGGTAACATACTGATGGGGGTCTCTACTAATAGGTAACAGACTGATGGGGGTCTCTCTGCTAATAGGTAACATACTGATGGGGGTCTCTCTGCTAATAGGTACATACTGATGGGGGTCTCTCTGCTAATAGGTACAGACTGATGGGTGTCTCTCTGCTAATAGGTAACATACTGATGGGGGTCTCTATGCTAATAGGTAACAGACTGATGGGGGTCTCTCTGCTAATAGGTAACAGACTGATGGGGGTCTCTGCTAATAGGTAACAGACTGATGGGGGTCTCTGCTAATAGGTAACAGACTGATGGGGGTCTCTCTGCTAATAGGTAACAGACTGATGGGGGTCTCTGCTAATAGGTCACAGACTAATGGAGGTCTCTCTGCTAATAGGTAACAGACTGATGGGGGTCTCTCTGCTAATAGGTAACAGACTGATGGGGGTCTCTATGCTAATAGGTAACAGACTGATGGGGGTCTCTGCTAATAGGTAACAGACTGATGGGGGTCTCTCTGCTAATAGGTAACAGACTGATGGGGTCTCTCTGCTAATAGGTAACAGACTGATGGAGGTCTCTCTGCTAATAGGTAACAGACTGATGGGGGTCTC